>NC_080063.1:4268843-4453843 GCF_026212465.1 Amaranthus tricolor
TCAACCCGACCTGATCTGTTTATTAAATGGGTTAGGTTCAGGTTGAATATTTAAACCCGAAAAAAATCTGTTTAACCCATTTATTAAATTTAAGACGGATCAACATTTGCCAAATACTTCGTAAAACTAAGATAATACCAATTGCCATGTATTGAGGGATTTGTCAGCTTAAGATGACTTTTAATAAGAAAGGAAGTTGTCCCACATCGGCTAAGGGATTTGTCAGCTGAAGATGACTTTCAATAACAAAGGAAGTTGTCCAACATTGGCTATGAAAGATACTAATAAAAGAAAAATCCTTTAAATCACTTCCACAGATCTCATACCAACTTACGCAGCCACGCCGTGAGCACAAAGCGAACTATTCTTTCACCTTTTACTAAAGAATACCGTGTACTCGCTGCATTAAGTGGCATACGTTTATTTTTGGAGGAAGCCTTTAATTAAGGTTAAATGGGTCAAATGACTTGAAATATATGAATTTAATGACCTAAAAAAAAAGTAGGTTAAATGGGTCATTAGCAGGTTGATCCGATCTGCTACAGATCAGGTCGGGGTTTTAATTTTTGACCCATTAATTAAATGGGTCAGGTTCAGGTTAAGGGTTTATTGACCCATTTATATATGATTCGAAACTGAAAATGACCCAACCCGACCTGTTTGACACCCCTATCTGCTATATCTGATAAAACAATCGGTAATTATTTTTTGTAAGTAAATGAGCATACATCAATTAAAAACCTGACTATTAACTTATTTCGATATTGACCCGATCAATAGTTATCCGTAACCGATAACTACTCGAAAAATAAAGCTCGAACCCGATTTGTACCCGAAAAAACCGAACCAATTAGTAATCGATGACAACCCGAGACCGATTGACATTCGACACGAACTTCAACCGACACCGAACTGATGCTAACCCGATAGCTTGAATAACCGATCTCTAACCGAACTGTGACTAACTGACTCGACCTGAGTGGGACCCGTTGTAACACACAGCCGAAAAATAACCGATCCGAAATGCAACCGAACCGAATAACACCCGTCCGAAACCGACCCGATCAACCGAATGAACACCTCTAGTCTGTACTAACTTTAGGTTCAATCCAAGAAACCAAACTTGGAATTTTACCTAAAATTTGATCTCTACTAAATATTCGATAAATTTTTAATTTAGTTGATTTTATCTCTGATCACTTTAGGCTCAACATAATTGTAAGTTGATTTATATCAAATTCGATTTTAAATCAATTTAAATAATATTAGATATGAAGACGAGTCATATCAAGTTCTTGATTGATTAGAATTTAATTATGTTTGATTTGTGATCTAAGTTTTTGTTGCAATATGTTAGACCTATGACGATTAGTGTTGATTATAAGTGCACTTAATTTGAATCTAGAGTAACTTGAGTCAAATTTTGTTGGAGATGTTGAAGATATTGTGGTTTTTGGGTTCACTACAACTAGTATATATCATAATCATATATATTTTAACTTACAAATTAATATTAGGTCATTTTGAGCTCAAGCTTAATTAGAAAGTTCAAGTTGAATAATGTTGAATTTGAGTCGTACTAATAGCGAGTTATGTTAAGTGAATTGCGTATCTATGTCAATTATTATTATGTATTGTTCCAGATACTCTTTGCTCTCTTTGAATTTGCTAAAATACTCTTATGAAAGCGAAAGTATTTTGAAGGTTGTATAGTAGAAAGCTAATCTTCCACTGCACAAATGACAGTGCACCCATTTGGTAAATCTGATTGATCAATTTAGTTGGTGTTGAAGCATGAGTCATTGGTAAATTTCATCACAAGATAGTGATGCATACCTAATTGCACGACAACTCCTTAAAACAAACAAAAAATTGGGTTCACACTTGGCAATAGCTTTAGCTGTTTTCATTCCCTTATTCACTTTAAATACATTCAAATTAGTGGGTGGTAGTACATCTTAGTTCACATCTTTTGGTTAGTATCATAGGTTAATATACTTGTGTAGAATAAAAATACACACTAATTTTAAGACTTTATTTATTTTATATATTTTTTTAAAAAGTTCAAAATCTGAAAACAAAAACAAGTAATTAGAATAAGATAAAAATTTAAATTAATATCAACTAATATTTAAGGATCTTTATTCAGATCAAGAACTTGTACAAAATTTCCAATTACATATCTTATACATGTTCAGACTCATCCTAATCTATACTATATTTTACCAATAGCCTATGTAACATCTGTGCTATGAGGTGTTGAAATAATGCAAAGATTGAAGTTTCCTATCAAAAAATTTGTTTTATTTGTTGGTTTGTTACATCAAATTGTACTATTTATATTTCTGGGCATGATTTAAACTTTTTTTAATTTCCATTTATGCATAACATACTTTTTTATATTATTTATATATTTCTCTCATACTTTTCCGTAAATTATGTAATTATTTTTCTTTTCGTCTTTTTATTAAATATTTATGAGGTAAATTTGATAAAATAGTGTAAGTGACTAAAAACTTTCAAGAGATAGCATTAGTTGTTGATTTATGATTGAGTTTAAGCTTTGACAGAGACTTATTTTTTGTCATGAGATCCAGAGATGATATCGCCAATGTCTTTAACCTTCTTTAAGTTAGTCCAATGTTGATGTAGATATAAAATTGATTAGTTAATCAGGAAATAAAAAATGTTTCAAATGTCGGTCCAAACAAAAAACTATTGCATACTTCAAGTAAATTAAATCTTTGAATCAGAATAAAAAATGTAAGTTATAGTCAAAAATAAAAATAAGATATATTTAGTAAGATTGACTATAAAAAGAAAAATAGAGCAAATTTCATGAAATAAAGGGAGTACATCAGGTAATATTAATGTCAGTTTTTAGGTGTGTAAGTAGCTGTTAATGGTCTAACTATAGTTGTGTAGAGTATTATTTGGATTTGGTCAACATTTTATTAAACTAGATTTGTTATAGATGTATATAGAGTAGTGATTAGTTGTGTAGAGTAAAAAAGATTAAGCTTAGAGTTCGTTCATTATAGATTTTTTAAATTTGGTAACAGAATTGGTTAATGCACTTCAATAGTTAAAAACTTTTTAACCCATTTGATTTTTTTGAGTTTGTCGTTATCTATGTTTGAATCCCCTTATTCATTAAGGGTAACAAGAAAAATTAATAATAATTGTGTTGAGTCAAGCTCCAAATTATATCTTGATGGAGGTGAGTTTGATCACCTTGTTGCTTACTCGTTGGTTTGCATGTTTGAGAACGAAATTATGAGTGTAAGAAAATATGAAAGCATATGTTTTGGGTCAATCAATGAAGTGATTGATGAGGATGGTTTAGAGTGCCTTAACAATGAGAAGGCATGAAGATTTGGGGACAATGAAGCTCGCTCAACCAGTCGAGCATGTATGGCTCGGTCGAGCCATGAAGCAAAGACAATTAAGTGATCACAGACATGGCGCTCGACTACTCGAGCATACCTGCTCGCCCGAGCGAAGTTCAGCACACGAAAACAAAAGGTTTTTGTTTTAACCATGGTTTTTTGTGGGCTTTTGTGGGTTAGTAATAAGGCTTCCAAATATGTCATGGGACTATATAAGGTGTCTTAGATGTTCATTAGGGTTTAAGTGAGAGCCTAATACTAGGAGTTAACTAGGGTTTTAACCAAAAGAGTTCACTTCACTTGTATTAGGGTATTTGAGAGAGATTGACATCGAAGGTTCAATCTTTGCTTTGAGAGGTTGTTCTTGAAACTTGTAAGGTGAGTTATTAATGTATTATTGAGTATATTACTGATAAGATACTTGTTTTGAGGGGAGATATCCTTAGATACCTCATGTTTCTTGTGTCTTTGCTTCTCCATTGTTGTGCTCTATTTTTCTTATTTTCTTTGCACTTTGTTTTGTGTTTGTTTATTCACCATTGCCATAGCCCATTCACAATAAATTTCCAATTTATAAATGGCTTCTACCTAATGCACCATTCTTTTATGTTTCTCTACTTTTCCCAATCCGTTAAATAATCATTTACTCCCTGAATTAGGCACCAATTTGTTGACCCTGAATTATCAACTAATTGTTGCTTTCTGAATTATTAACAATCATTTAGCCCTTGAATCAGAGTCCCTAATCTGAAAACATACATATGAAAAAATAGTAAGCATCACTATTCACTATCAATATTGGCATCCAAATGAACTAATAAGAGGTGAAACGACATGGATGCTTTCATACTTAGAATATCGGGATTGTCTAAATTTGGGCAGAAATCATGGAACACAATTTTTAGGGAGAATAGAGGAGACTCCGGGGTTGAACAAATGCGTAGAAATACAATATTGTGTCAATAAACTACTCCCTCACCCTTAACACGCAAATTGTAACTTTTCATTTTAATTTATTTCGTTTAAACCAAATGCAATAATATATTTGAAAATTATGATTTTATTTGAAATCTTAAAACTAGCTTAAATTTAGCATTAGATAAAATAATTAAATTTAAATTGAATCAATTTCACCCTTATTTCAGATGTAGTTTTAATTGAGAAATTGAGAACTAATACTCAAACTTTATCATTGTTAAATTTTTTATTTATGATTTTTTAATTAAAATTTATATTTGAAATAAATTGTTTGTTTTCAAAGAAAATCTTATTATAATTTTTGGAGTCCGAAGAAGTATAGAATATTATTTTAGTGGGAGGTTGTGACCAAAATTGTGGATAAGAATGTTTGGGTTTGGCAACCAAAAACTTGAGGGGATAAAAGTAGATGGTTTTTTACTTTTAGGTTTCACAAAGTTAGTGTGTAAGTTGTATGGCCACCGGGGTCTTATGTGATAGGAAATTTTCAAGTAAGTTAAAAGGAAAATTTTATCGGCCGGTAATTAGACATGCTATGCTATATGAGACCGAATGTTAGCCTGTAAAAAAGATTTTTGAACTTAAAATAGAAGTAATAGAAATGCGTATGCTGAGGTGGATGTGTGGGCACACATTGATGGATCGAATTAGGAACCAAGAGTTTTGGGACAAACTAGGGGTAGCCCCTATTTCTGGAAAAATACACGAAAATAGATTGAGGTAGTTTGGACATGTGCAGAAAAAGACATTCACCACCCCTGTGAGGAGGATAGAAAGCATTATAATAGAGGGTAAGAGGAGTCGAGGAAGACCCAGGAGAACTTAGGATGAACAAATAAAAGTTGACTTACATGAGTTAAACATTTCTAAGGGCCTGAGCAGGGATAGGGGTAGTTGAAGACTCTATATCCATGATTTAGACTACTGATGTCCTCTTAGATTACCTTTTAGTGTTCTTGTCATCTTGCTTCTCTCGTTTCTTTTATTATTAGTTTTTTGTTTTCTTCTATTTTGTAAATAGTAAAGGTTGGATTATTATGAAAATAATCCAAAATTAAAATTGTTCACAATGAATGAATAAAAAGTTGAATTATTAATATCAATTTTCATATATTTGAGTCGATACTTTTTATCTTAAAGTCAAACTATATTCAGTAAAATTAATGATACTATAAAATTAAACTGTTAAGAAAAGCTAGTAGCAACCACAAAAATCTAACTTCAAATTCATCGAATACACCATGATCATATTTAAACAAGTAAGATATAAATGGATGCCGTAGAAAAAAGAATGATGATATTAATTAACATGGATTAGAAATTTGTCACTAAATATAAAGTTAAAATTGTTAAGTAAGTCGAATTTTTTGTGGCGATATGCAAATTGATTCCAAACATTTTACAATGTAGCAAATTATCCCGTAAAGTATCACAAATTGAACAATTTAATTCCAAAATGGGTAATTTATCAGCACCTTCAAAAATGTTAATCTCATTGAAAAGTCATTAATTACTATTTTACTATAATACCCTTATTTAAATACATGATGTATGTAAAAGTCTTGTATAAACTTGATCCATATTACTTTAATATAAACCAACCTAATAAAAGCAATAGCAAGTATTTCTCACTGTCATGTAAAATATTCACTATTTTAATACACTTTTAAATTTAGTGCACATTAAAATAGTATGAAGCCATAAATTAAGTCCGTTCAAAACTTTCTCAGAATACATATACATATGCTAGTTTCATATGTAACACATTAAAAATATTTTTGTGCTTCTATTTTCATTTTATCTACTCAACTCTTGTTTCATTTTATTCACTCATTTTTGTGATATACTTCCACTAACCATTAGAGATGGTGCCTATAAAGATCCCCTTTTTAAAAAAGCAAACCTAAAACAATACCTTTAGAGCTTGAAAGTTTTGTACGTAAACCTAGACGGCTAGACCGATCAAAAAATCTTACTAGTTTAAGTTCTAAATGATTCTTAACCTCATTGTTATTAAATTTTAAAGTTAATTTAATTTTATAATAAATTTAAATGGATAAAGTTGATCTTAACTGTGTCTAAAATACTGCATTCATACCTATATCTATTAAATTTATATTGAACTCATACTCATTCAGTTTAAAAAATAAAAATTAAACTTTTTAAATTATTAGGATAAAATCTTAGAGAAAATCTAATTAAATTCTAAATCCATATTAATGCCTGCTAATAATGAATAGCACTTGAAAATAATAAACTTTTATCTAATATAGCAAATTCTATCTAATAGTCAACAACACTTAAATTTTATCGAATAAATTTATGTGTTTAACGGAAGTAGAGGAGGATGTTGAGGGGAAGAAAGCTTAAAAGAGAGTTTATTTTAAGCCTTTTAAGAGCATCTCCTCTCTTTCACGCTATCAATTCCTAATCCCTTATTCCTAATACTGCCCTTTACTTTTCCATTTTTCAACTTTCACAATTCATAATTTACATTTCAATGTTAAATTTCATAATATATTAGACGTCGACATGACAAAAGGTCACGAGTTTAAAATTCAATCCTCCATTTAAGTGTGATATTGCATCTATACTTCTACTCGAAAGATCTCTCGTGTGAGCTAGGGTCTAGGGAGCATATTAGAGTATATACTATATTCTGAAAGTTGGCCTCAAGAATAAAGCTTTTGGTAAAATAAATCTACTTTTAAAGACTATTCAAAGTGAGATCCATTATACAGATTAAACTGTTAATAATTCACATTATATAAATAACACAAATTTTCAAATAAGACAAACGAAATTATTTTTTTGGCTAACCCAATATTCACTCATTGTCTCAAAATAATTAATTAAAAAATTAAGTTTATTATGTAAACCGTTTAATAGTGACACACCATCATACAAGACTTGCTATATAAATAAAACCAACTAACCGTCAACTTCCTCCCCTCTTTCCTTATTTCATCCCCTTCCCGCTCCTTAATTCAAACCCAAATCATTCTTTGTTCCTTCTCATCATGTCCTCCGACATAAACACCGCTGAACTCCGTCAACGAACCCCGTCATTCTCCCGCCATCATTGTCTCCCGTCGGCTCGTCGGAAATCCGGCAAGAAACCTCCCAAACAACTTAGACGATCTCCTAAGCCTATTCAAGTCATGATCAAATCTTATTCAGAGCCTCTTATTATTCAGCCTCTAGGCGACGGTGACAATCTTATAGGAGGTTGCCGGAGTTTTGACTCCGCGGAAGGTGCATCAATCGTGAGATTTAACACTCTTGATGATGTCTTGCCGTGCACTTCTGACTTTAGTCGTATTAATATGGTACGTATTTTTTGTATTTACATTTCCTCTGTTTTTCTGTTTTCTTTAGACATTTCTTTTACTCTTCTTCAATCCTATTGGATTAGTTTACTTCTACTTTAAGCTTAATCCATACTCATTATTAACTTTTATATGCATACTCTTTTGTCTTTTTTTTTTTTCATACATTAGTTTTTGGTTGATTTTGGCTTTTTATATCAGAGCTAACATGACATAAAAGTGCAATTTTATCCCTTAAATTCAAAGTGGGTGTTCCATCCGTGCTTCTAATTGAAAAAGCTTTCACGGGCGTGTTAGAACATGTAAATATCATGTCTTCAACCATCAATTCATATATACTTTTGGTTGAATTGGTCTTTTGACATGGTCTGTCGTTTTCTATTCCTCCCAATCTTTGATGTTTTCTATGCCTCCCCATATTCCGATCATAATTAAGCGGGATGTAGTGGGTATGATAATGATGATGAAGATTGATGATAATCATTGTCAACTTGTGATTATGTATGGTGGTCTCTTATATAAGTTTTTGGTTAAGTTTGTCCTTTTTGACATAGTATCAAAGCTAACGTGACAGAAAAGTGACATTTTTCTTTCAAATTCAAGTGGAATGATTCGCAGGTTTTGCATCCACACTTTTGATCCAAAAAATTTTCATATAAATGGGTGTGTTAGAATAGGTAACATTCTGTATTCAACCATCGATTTATACGTTTGGTTAAATTGGTCTTTTAACATCGTTTGTCGTTTTCAATTCCTCTCCAAATGATGATTGATTATATATAATCCTTTGTTGTGATTAAGTATGGTTATGTACAGGGGTATGAGAAAGAGGCAAAAGTGGTGATAACAGTAACAGTAGAAGGGAGTCCAGGACCAATAAAGATAATGGTTAAATTGGGAATGAGTGTGGAGGAAACAATAAAGCTCATACTTCAAAAATATGAGGAACAAGGCCGAACTCCTCACCTTTATACAAACTCTGCTTCTTCTTTTGATTTGCATCTTTCCTACTTCAGCCTTCAATGTATGCTTTCTTCTTTTTTTGCTTAGACTCTTCTTTTCTTGTTCCATCATCTCATTAAAAGGTTTTTTTGGTAATTTGGTTTTATTTTTTTTTTTTAATGTTAACTGTTTATTAGAGAAAATTTAGGTAAAAAAACTAAAATTCAGAGAAAAAAATTACTCATTTTGACATAATGTCAAGCTCAGTGATAGATCTAGGGTTTAGAGTTTTATGGGGCACTAACAAATGAACGAAATATTAGCAAAGTTTTAATTTTTTATCCATTTCTCAACAAATTTTATGAAAAGTTCATTGAAAGTCTTCAAATCCTAGAATTGCTCATCGCTTCTCACGTCACTATTGAAAATTTTCGGTGATTCCTCAAAAATCATAAATATATAGTCAAAAACCGGCTAAAAGTCAATCGAAAAGTCATTTCACATATATATCTTTCATGTATTTGTTATGAGCTTATGATTAGATATTAAGAAACCGTTTTTTTATGTGAAAATAATAAATTAAATTTTCTCTAAAGTTGAGAAATTATTTTTCTCTTACCTTATTTAATTCTTAACATTAACCATGAAACAAAACAAAAGAAAAACTATTATAATTTACATATAATTTCTAATAGCTTAATTGTGATTGAATCTTTCTTGGTGTTTGAAGATTTCAGCATTAGGTATACTACTTTGTCTTGTGCTTGTGAAATAGCGCAATTATATTAAAACTTAGGGCTTATATATTTCTAATAGCTTAATAGTAGTTGAAACTTGAAGGATAACATTAATTAATTAACCATCTCTTCTATCCCTATCTAGCACCTGGTTTATTCAATTTTGAGTAACAATTTGGAGTTTATTATGAAGTCTAACCATTAGTTTATTATATATTAAATCACTTAATGACGTTGGGATACTATATTGTTATGTATTTGAATGTACGTAATTATTAAATGACTTGATCAAATTAAAAATAATGATACAGAATATACATGTAGGTTTGGAAAGATCAGATACAATTGGAGAGGTCGGAAGTAGATGCTTTTATCTTCGAAAGAATGGAAACAAGTATGATAACGAAGATAATATACAAATTAGTGAAGATGTCCATGAAAACGTGCTCTCTCCATCTAAGCAATTGATTTTGCCTATCACAATCTTTCCTTCTTTGATTGCTCGAAAAATGAATAAATTGGAACGGCAATTTCTTAGGTTACTCAAGTTATTGGGTTGTCTGGATGCTAGATAGCCTTAATCCTATCGTGAGATGTTTTTTATACATAAAGTTCGTTTAACAGAGAGACCGTCTCTTATAAAATAGCTCATGCCTAAAAATATGGTAACATTAATCCCGCGTTTTAGTAGGGAATTTATGGATGTGTGGGCTTAATTAGCTTCATCATTTGATAGTACGTGAAATTATGTGAGTATGTGTTAAAGGGGGGGAAAAGGCCAACAACTATCATTCAACTATCTTTATGGATTCATGAGATTTACTTCTTGAACTTGTACATTGCTTGCTATATTATTGGAATCTTTATGTTCAATATGTCTAAATAATAAATTGTAAAGTATTGTGTTATTGATAATTTAATATGTGTATTAAATTGTAATAAAACAATCTTAAAAGCTCTATTTATAGTATTGGATATATAATATATATTTTAGTATTTTCTAGAGACAAAATAAAATTTGTTAAACATGTGTATTAGTATACTTACAGTTTAATTAGGAGACAGATTGTTGGAGTATTTGAATTTTGAGTGATCTTTGTCTTTAAGAAAAATTGTTTAAGAAAATATACTTCTATATATCAATTAATATTGTACTTTTAAACGCATTTAATGTCGAAATATTCTATCAATCCATATAAATCAAAATTAGACAATTATTGTACCATATAATATAATGAGAGAAAATCACTTATATAAGTAAAACTATTCTACATAGTTTAAAATTTCATTCAAAAGAATTAGGTATTATCTCAGTTGAAATAACTATAATGTTTTTTTAGGTTCTGAAATTAAATTTAACCTAATTCATTTTTTTTATATAGGTCAAAAAAAACTCTACTACTCAATCAACATATATGATTCTTCAATTATTTTATTATTATTAACCAAGGAATAACTGAAAATCAAACATGCCATCCTCCACGACATTTTTCCCCACTGAAAAAGAGTCAAACAAGCAATTGTAGCTTTCCTCATAATAATTAATCAATTTTGGTTTATTTGACGTCACATTAACATGCGAATAAAAAATTAAAAGAATATAAAACCGCCCACACTTATTTTCACGGAATAAATTATATTCCTCATCCTCATAAATTTGTCTTACAGATTTTTTTTTAGAAAACTAAGGGGGCGTTTAGTTCGCACAAAGAAATCGGAATGGAATGAGGAAAGGAAATGAAGGAGAAAAGAATGGATTCCCCTAATTTAGCCAAGTCGTTTGGTTGTGTTCAGGATACGAAATGAACTGCTCATTAATTCCCTTTGTGACTGTTTTGTTCAAGTTAAGGAATCAAATTATGAGTTTTTAAATTCTTTTATATTTTTCCAAAAATAACTAGTTGTTATATGATAAACTTGAAAAACTTATTTTCAAAAAAAACATAACTCTAAATAATAACAACCTAGCTCGATTGATTACAAATAATCACTTGTTTATAGATCAAAATACATATCAAAAGTGTTCTAGTCCTTTCAAAATCATTCATGCAATCATAACATTAGATCTAAGCATTACTATTTCCTCCAAGAAGACTCTTAACATAAGCACTTTTCAAAGCGTCGGGACACTTTAAAAATATCAGGAGTTTGTTTGGTTGTGTGGTTAGAATGTTAGCCACTTCAAAAACTTAGTTTGGAGTTACACCTTCTAAATTGAAAGAGAGTAGTTCCTCTAACACTTGCTCAGTCTTTTCAACTATTTTTTGCTCACGATCATCAGTGCGGGCCATCACATTTGCCATAGTGGAAAGATGAACATTCATGTCTTTCATGAATGCTTGTAAGCTAGCCAATTCATTAGCAACACAACACAATTAATCATAGTAATTATGAACCGAATACAGTCCCAATTTCTCTTCCTTTTCAAAGAAGTACCAATGCTAGCCATTTTCTGTAGAAATGAACATCAATAAGACCATATCATTGACTAGTATAACTCATTTTTCATGTAGCAAATCTTTAATCATTAAGAACAACTTGATAAAAACAATCAAACAAAAATTACTTCAGATTGATAAAAACAATCAAGCAAATCCAATTACACCCATCAAAATACAATCAAGCTTGATAAAAACAATCAATCAAATCCAATTACACCCATCAAAATACAATCAAGCTTGATAAAAACAACTTCATATTGAACCCATAATTTCAATTAATCACAGAAATTCATAGATTAGGAACAGAAATTATGAACAGAAATCTTCGATGCAAGTTCATTCACTCGAACAGAAATTACATTTGACTCAAACATTAGGAACAATTCAACAATTCAGATGCTAGTATAAGTCATAAAAACAACAAGAACAATGGTGGTAGAACACGAACGCAGCAGAATACGAACAAAGATTCATCAATGGCGGTAGAACAGAGATTCTTCAAGAACACGAATATGAATTTCAATCCATCAAAAAAGCCGCAGAAATTTGGAAAAAGAGTGAAGATAAAAGACGCAGCAAAAGAGTGAAGAGATTCATCAAGAACACGAACCGTTACAGAACTTACATTTGACAATGGCGGCCGCAAAATCGAGATTGAGAAGAAGAATGCTACGAACAATGGCGGCAGGCGCAGCAACTTCAGGAAGGAGGAGTGAAGAGAAGAGACGAGAACTTTAGGGGGAGGCGCAGCAGCAGTGTAATAGGGTTTGAGAGGAGAGGGTGATGAATGAAGGGGGGAATGGCATGGGAAAGTGTAGAGGGGGTGGGGAATCAGGGTATAATAGTTAAGGGAATGATAGAAAGGGGCAAACAAACAACAATTTGATCATTAACTCCAACCAAACGGCCCATAAAAGTAATGGGTAAATTGATATTGTAGGGAGAAGTGGAAAAAACGTATATATTGAAATTAAAATTTCAGTCAAATATATGAAAAAAAATTAAAGATAAATAGTAATTGATAATAATGAATTATGATTAAAAATAAAATTAAGATAAATTTAATATGAGAATATTTAAAACATAAATGTTAGATTGGTAGATGAGGTCATCAATGGTTCCATCAAATGGATTTCATTTTCATTGCTTCTTTCATCACATTTCTTCCTTGTGACGTAAGAATGAATTATTAAAAACAAGATATTCTATACCAAAAAAGTGAGTGCTCAATTTAGTGGAGAGATTCTATCACCATATAAAAAGTTTTAATAACCTTTCATCACAACTTAGAGCTAAGTTATGTGCAAGTTGAAGTTGCTTAAAATTGAGATTTTGATTATGCTCAATTTGAAAATTGTAAACTAACAAATTTGATTTGTTGACTTTAATACTTGTGAATTATACCAACTACTTGAATGTGAATAATAAAATATAAAAAATCACTAATAAGAGAAATATTGTCATGGTTCATATTGAAAAAGAGAGGAATGAAATTCCAATATACTTACACCAAATACATTTATAAACAATTCAATGCGTTTGTCGAATCGTTTATATCTAGAGTTATGCATAATCAAAATTATTAAAATTTTGATATTATGAGAACATGCTACAAGACGAATAAAACAAGATCTCACATGACTATGTTTTTTTCTCGTATAATAGTTAAAATATGTAAATTACCATAAAATGATAAATAGTGTAAAAGTTGATTTAGTGCAAGTAATATGGAACTGAGGAAGTATAACTTTATTCGATTTTTTTACTACCTATCATCATAATTAGTACTAATAAAAGAGTTAAAAATAATAAATAACGTCTTCTTAGAGTCTTCCCAAATGTATTAATTCAATAAGGTTAGAATTGACCGCGTGACAATTTATTTTCCTAAATAAATTTAAAGATAAATTAAGTAAATATTTTGAAGATTTTTTGTTCCATCAAATGTTTATGCCTAAATAAGTATCTTGAAAAGATTAATTGTTTCAAAATATATATATTTACGTAAGTAAGAAATTATTTATTGTATTGATTTAAAATTATTAAATATTGTTTGTATTAGGATAAAATAATAAAATAAATTAATTTTAACCAAATCAAAATAAGCTCAATCATCCATAAATAGTTAGTTTAGTTTATTAATTAAATTTTAAAAGACCATCAAAAATATGTTTTAGTATAATTTTAGAGCTAAATTAGATTAAAAGTTTTATCCTTAGTTTTTTTTTGAGCTAAATTAGAGCAAGGTAAGTTGTATATATTGTTATCCAAAATAATTTTTTTATTAACATATAATGTTTATATTCTTTTCTTTAACAAAATAGTATCATTTTCTTGTATCATTCTTTGAAAATTATATATATATATATATATATATATATATATATATATATATATATATATATATATATATATATATATATATATATATATATATATATATATATATATATATATATATATATATATATATATATATATATATATATATATATATATATATATATATATATATATATATATATATATATATATACAGAGAGAGAGAGAGAGATCCAATAAAAAGGGGTCCGAAAGTAGGAAGGATAAGAATGAATAGTTACCGTTGATTAATTAAGATCTAATGGTTTAAAAAAATTGTCTTAGCAAAGGATCTAGTAACACATATTTATGAAGAAAGCATCACATATTAATTTAGAAAACATCACAATTTCAAGTGACACATGTTTATACAGAAACTATCACATATTAATTAAGAAAACATCACAATTTATATTTTGTTCTAAACCGTGTGAAAGATGGACCATTGATCTTAGATCTGACGGATTAAATTCCTTCCTATCCTTCTTATTTTTAAACCCCTTCCTCTATATATATATATGTTTCGATGATGAAATAAGGAAGTGGAAAACACTTGAAATACTGTAGGTGGAAGCGTTATCAGGAGTGGCGATTCGTGGAAGGAAGCGACCTGAATTCCTGCAACACAACGCATTAGCCTTGTCCGGGGGGTGATCTCCCGGAAAACCCCTCCGACGCTCAAGTTAGAATGGTGATGAGAGATTATTGAATAGATGATTATAAACTAAATGCAAGAATTAAGATATCGAGGTTGATATTGCTTGTGTTTTGGTAGGCTAATGAAATGGAGTGTGAGTAAGGATATTAAAAGGGTTATTCTCAGATAATCCTTTCCTTTCTGATGGTAGCCCCTATTTATAGTGGTGAAGAAGGAAGGTATTTCTGAGAAGAGGTTGATTATCATGGGGGTAGTGGGCAGTTACCAACATCAAAAGAAGGAGAACCATGCAATGAGGGATGAATGGGAAGTTGGGTCAATCAGGGAGGTTACTTTGCTGGGGGAAGTTTAGGGTATTTTGAGGATCACTTGCTTATGGGCCAACTAAGGAGTTTGGAGAATTCTGGAAAAGCCCATTGACTAAAAGTCAAAGGTTAAAGGGTATTAGGGTAATATGACATTAATAATTTAAATAAATAAGTAAATTAGGTAAGTGATACCATGACATTTAGCCCCATGCACGAAGGATGATATGAAAAGGGAGCCCCAACGACTTGAAATATCTTTCTTTATGCGGAAATAGTAAGCGTCTACCAAAACACCTTAGTGTTAATGAAGGGATGTGATTATAGAGAGCGTTCGAACCCTTAAGAAGATGAATATGTTCACAATTTGGCAGATCTTTGGGCAGATTCCGAAAATTGAGTTCGTAAGCTTCGAATCGACTGTTCACATGCCGAATTCTGAATCGTAACGAAAAAGTTATGACCTTTTCAAAATAGTCGTATGAGACGCTCCATATTAAAGAGAAATGAATAACGTCAATCGAGCCGCGGCTTGAAGCATGCCGCGGAGTAGCCCTATCCCTCGATATCATACAGTAGCAAAAACGTAGTTGTGGAGGCTTGATCCTGATTTATGCTTCTTTAATTCCGCGGAAGTTCCAATACTTAGAATATTTTGGAACAAGATAGCCCCCAAGGGGGTCCGAATTGTCTACTACACGGATGAAATTACCATAATTTATTTTATTTTATTATTTTAAAAGTCGCGGAACTTCAGAGACTTGGAATATTTTTGAACGAGATCCCCACCAAAGTGGGTCCGACTTGTCGACCTCACAGACAAGATACTGGTTTTGTTCTATCTTCCTTCTCGTTGTCGTGTTATAAGCCGTGGAATCTTGGTAAGGTATCATGCCGCGGCACGAGTGAGTTTACTCGTAAGACAACAAATCACGTGAGTTGATGAAGCGGGTTAGGTTTACACTTACATTTTTTATTCTTGACTGAGGGACTTAGGGGAGCCCGACTTATCGATGTTGCGGAAAGACAAAAATACTTCAACAATTTTCTCGTCTTAACAAGCCCCTTGTTCTTCCAAGACGCGGAATGATCACAAAAGTCCATGTCTTCGATTATACGGAAAATATGAGAGTTCTCCCATACTTATAAATTTTGCAGAATAATCGGGGGTACCTGGGAGTCCGACTTATGGACCATACGGACATCCTTCATTCTTGGAATAATTTCTGTTTATCTTGGGGTCTGATTCAGGATCCGACTTATCGACTCTACGGCTTCAGGAGAAAATTTAATAACTTGGAGAATTTGTTGACATTTTCTTCCACCTTGGGGGTCCGACTTATCGACTCCCCAGACATAATCAAGATCGGATACTTAGGAAAATTTTCAATATTTCCCCTTCATTGAGGGTCCGACTAGTCGACTTCAAGGACATAGATAAGAACACTTAGAAAAATCTTCGACGTTTCCCCTCTCATTGGGGGTCCGACTTGTCGACTTCCCGGTTTTAGTTTGGGCATCCCACTTCTCGTTTAAAGGGTGTTTAGGTTTGAGGTTGTGCATTGATGGCTGCAATAAATAGGGTTGTTGGAACTATTCCCTCTCACCTAACCTTCATTAATTCCCTTATTTCTTCAAGTCGCTAGAAAGAGAAAGTAGAGAGAAATGCTCTGACAATCTTCAACCAACCTTCAAACTTCTGACAAAATTCTCAGAAGATTTTCAAGGGTTCTAACAGAACTTCATCAAATTTCTGACAAATCTTCAAAATTTCTTCAAGGTATTCAAATCTTTCCTCAAATTCTTGAATTTCTTCAAATTATTCTTCAAACTGTTCTTCAAATTGTTCTTCGTGTTCTTGAATGTTTAAAGCTTTGAATTAGTTCTATGAAATTAGCCATTATTCTTTACAAGTTTCGCCTACTACTTTATGATTGTCGTTAATACAGATGTCGCGGCTACTCATGAGACGATAGCTAACTTGGACATTAACTCTGCTAACCCGACGGAAATTCCTTTGGTAGCATGTAGACGTTTTAATAAAGAGGGGTTGCTAATGAATGATTCGGACGATAGTAGTTCGGTGAGAATCACCCCTCATTATGAATCAATAAAGGCCGGGGATGAGTCATCTGTATCCCCTACATATACTCCGGAGATAATGAAAACTGCTCCTTGGGAAGTGAGCGTTGCTTTTTCCCCAATTACTTGCCGCGAATAGATCCTGACCTGGAAGGGTTATTGTATGTAGATATGGAAAACATCGAAGGATCATCCGAGTCCTCAGGAAGGGAGAGCGCAGCGCCGGTTCCTCCTCCATTTTACATCCCAAGCGGCGGGCCCCTTAATTACTTCATAGATTTACAAACTAAAAGAGAGTTAGACAAGCGACGGGAAGCCATCTCTCAAAAATGGGGTTTGAAAGATGATATCAACATTATTACACCGGGGAATTATGACACAGTTAGGTTTCCTCCCCCACACTGTATAGCTGTATACTTTCCTTCTTTTGAATTAGGACTTAGGTTTCCTCTTCATCCCTTTTTCAGGGAAGTATTAAATTTTTTGAACGTTTCAGTGCCCGAATTATACCCTAATGCTTGGGGTTGTATGGTGGCATTTTTGATTTTATGTAAAGTTTTGGCCGTACCACCAACACTTACCGCTTTTAGGTATATATTTAGAGCCCGCCTATGTAATTCACAATCGTACGGATGCGGGTGGATTACCTTTACTCACCATCGTGGGCTGAAGATAGTCCACGACCTCCCTGACAACCAAAAGGGATATAGGACAAAGTTTGCATTTTTATACAATTCAAGGGGTTGGAATATTAAGACCTCCTTTGATATTAAACCCAATCTCTCGGGTTTCAATAATGGGATCCCGCAATGTTCCTTCAATGATGCAGTGATCATAGAGTATGCGAAGATGGACGTCCATTTGGGGAGGAAACCCATGAACGTCCAACTCAACTGGATACCGGGTCGTTCTGAGTTGGAGAATGAGAGCCTCCTCTCAGCATTCGGCATCAGCCTGGCTATTGATCGGAGTAAGAGTCGTCAGATTTCTTCTTTCCTTTTTTATAGGATGTTTACTTTTTTCTAACTCTTGATTTTTCAGGGATAGCCAAGGAAAATTTGAGAGCAAAAAATCCTGACCTGATGAAGAAGTTCAGCGTCATGCGATTCGCTCAGGGGGCCAATCAACGGGCCGCGGAAAAACCTTTGCCTCTCCCTCTGAAGGTATATTATTCATTTGTTTTAGCGAGCCGGGGAATTATTCTGACTTTTTCTCTTGTAGGACTCGGCCACGGTAGACAAAGGGCTAGACGAGGTGCCCGGCGAAGAGGAGGCTCTCTGGCTCCTCGAGGAGAGGTAGAAAGCTCACATTCCTGATGAATCTAAGAGGGTTATCCCTCCTAAGATGAAGGAAGTGAAAAAGAAGAGTGCGAAGGAGAGGAAGAGAAAGAGAGACTCTTCTTCCCACGGGAAGAGCGCAACAAAAAGGGCCTCCCTGGACATCATACGGAACGCAATACCTCTACAGGCGAGGTCTGCGGAAGGGTAGACGTCAATTCCCCCGGGTGATGCGCCCCTCTCCTACAAAGGCAAGGAGAAAGCGGGGGAGTCATCAATGGCCCCAGAGCCACGGATTGAGGAGGTGTATCGTCACCGGGAAGTCTTACCCTTCCAGCACGATACCCTCTTAATGAACTGGGTCACAAGGGTATGATCACCCGTTTTCATAGGGCGACATCCCAACTGATCAGCAGGAAGGACGTTGATCATCTGGAGGCCCAGCCCGCTATCGACAGGGTTCGCCAACTCCAGGCCTCGGCGGCTGAGGTATGAAATTATATTTTTCAACTCTGTTGAATGGGAAGACTGGATAATATTCTAACTTGATTTCTTTTTGGGCAGACATTCTTAAGGTTATCGTTTGAGTTGAATCTCAGCTGTCAGAGTGCCGTGGACAGGGAGACCCTGGCGGCCCTAACTTCTCACTGTAATGAACAGGAGGAGGAGGTTAAGAGGCTGAGGAAGGATATTGAGGAGCTGCCGTGCTTAAGAGAAAAACTGGCTAAGTGCGTCGAACTAAATGAACGCTTAGTCAGGACAGAACAATGGCGAGAAAAGGCCAGGAAGTAGCTAGAGGGGACCGTCGGTAGTTTAGACGCGGCTTCAAACCTATCGACCACCCTCGGCCACGAAATCGGGCACCTGATGGACATTCACGCCAGGCTGGTTTGACAAAATCAGTCACTCCTGCATCAGGTGTCGGATGATCTGGATAAATTTCAATCCTTGCTATCCGCGGCAAGAATATATAAGCTTTGCTTGGAGAGGAAATCACGAATAGCAAGGGATTGGTTGACCTCAGATGAGCCTGAGGCGTCAAGTTTCTTGGGGAATCTGACCGCAGAGATGGTGGGTGCCGGTTCCATGATTAGTGACGAGAAGTATCGTCTGGCCGCCGCGGAGTTAGGCGTCGACTTCGATTCTCTCCAACAGAAGGCAAATCAAAAGGGAGACGAAGCTTTGGCTAACCTAGCTCCGATTTTGGAGCGGGAGTCAGCGGTGCTGGTGGACCCTAATTGGGATGTGGAAGAGGCGAGGGCTTGGTCGGAGAGAGTTGATATTGCGGCTGAAAAGGAGGCATTATGCCTTGATTTGGATAAACTCTCTCTCTCTCCTCCCTTAGCCTCGGATGTCCCCGAGAACTTGACGCTTTCCAAGCTGGAGAGTTTATGTTTAGATTTATCCAATATGCTGATCGACGAGGGCAAAAACCTCCAAGGCTTATCTAAGGAATTATCCGAGATCGAAGTGGAGCCATTTAATGTTGAAGAATTCATAAGCTTCACTCCGAACCTTCGCGAGGGAGTGGCCGGGTCCCCTCAACTACCGCCTCAAGATCCTGAGGGAGATGTTGACGCCTTCATGGATGATGTTTAGTATTTTTGAAGTTGTAATGTAAACTTGTGACATTATTGATGAAACTTTGTAATTTGAATTGAATCACATTTTTGAGCCGAATTATTCTATTTTTTTGTACATATTTTTGATCAATGATTCTCCCTGATTTCAAGATATTTTGCTATGAATGTTTGGAGTATTTCCGGTTCTATCTTACAGGCCGTGGCTTCTTTCGACCAAAAATGGGGAGTGATGCGGTCGAAAATTTACTTAGAACAATTTCGATCTTGGGACCCCATTCTAGGGGTCCGACTTGTCGATGTCACTAACGAGCGAAATTGAAAATTTACTTAGAATAATTTTGATCTTCGGACCACATTCTAGGGGTCCGACTTATGGATGTCACTAAATAAATTTGATTATGGGACCCCTCTCAAGGGGTCCGACTTGTGAGCATTACTGATCTTAATGAGATTTGCAATAATGATAGAGAAAGTATAATATAACCGAATACTTGTAAATGTTGGAGCTGGATAATCTGAAAATGAAACTTCTGATATATTGAAAATATTATCACTGAAAGAATGCAAATGACAACGCGATTATGACGCGGGATGAAACTAAGGATTATTTAAACTAATGATTATCGACTGGCCTCTTGCAAATCTTATTAAATGAAGTACTTCTTCAAGTGATCTCTATTCCATGGGCGGGGTAGTTTCTTCCCTTTCATGTCTTCTAATTCAAATTTCCCTGGTTTGATGACGCGGATTATTTTGAATGGGCCATCCCAGTTGGCTTCTAGTTTTCCTTTATCTACGATCTTTCCTGTGGCCTCAACTTTGCGGAGGACATAGTCGCCGACTTGAATGCGTTTGGTTTTGACGTGTCGGTTGAAGCTGTGAATCATCTTCTTTTTTTGGGCCATGGACCTTAACAATGCAATCCCCCGCGTTTCTGGAAGTAGATCTAAGTTTGCCCTTTTTTCTTGTTCATTCTCGCTGTGTGAGTAGTAGGTAACCCTTGTGGAGGGTATGCCTATCTCTACTAGAAGCACAGCTTCGGACCCGTATACCAAGGAAAATGGGGTATGTCCTGTTGCTTCTTTGATGGTTGTTCGGCTTGCCTATAGGATGCCGGGTAGTTCTTCATCCCAAGTACCTTTGACCCATTCTATTTTCTTTTTTATGACATTCAAGATTTCCTTGTCTGCTGATTCGACTTGGCCATTGGTTTGTGGTCGAGATACTGAACTGAATTGGATTTGAATGTTTAACTTGTCGCAGTATTCTATTGTGTTCTTACTGACAAATCGTCTCCCATTGTCGGTAATGATCACACGAGGGATACCGTATCTCGTGATGATATTTCGCCATATGAATTGACAGACTTGCTTGTCTGTGATTGAGTTAAGGGCCTCTGCTTCTACGTACTTGGTGAAATAATCAATAGCCACAATAATGAATTTTCGTTGCCCTTTTGGCGGTGGAAAAGGGCCAAGGAGATCTATACCCCACTTGTCGAAAGGTAGGACGGCTTGCATGGCGGACAAATAGTTAGAGGACTTCCTTCCTATCTTTGAGTGGTACTGACACTCGGGGCATCGTTTTCCGCGTCACCCCTGAGCGAGGGCCAATAATATCCGCTTCTAAGGACTTTGCCAATGACAGTTCATACTCCCTGATGTATTCCGCATACGCCTTCATGTATTTCGCGAAGGATGTAGTTTCTTCTTCAGGAGAAACACATTTTAAAAGGGGATGGGTATACGACTTTTTTTTTAGCGTTCCTTCGTGGAGTTCAAACCATCTGGCCTTCTTTTTGAGTATTTTTCCCTGATTCTCGTCTTGGGGGAGTGTCTAGTTTTGTAAATATTTGATGTATGGCTCCATGCACATTTCCGATCTATCCATGGTTAACCATAAAGTTGATGCTGGGGTTAAGAAGTACTTCCTAGATAATATCGCGAGCCGTGGATGTTTCGACTGAGCTGGCGAGTTTTGCCAGGGAATCGGCTTGTGCATTTTGGGATCTTGGGATGTGGAGCAATGTGAATTTGTCGAATTTTTTGACGAATTCTCTTACTTGTTGCAGGTACATGTTCATGCTATCATTGTAACACCCCAGAATTTCCGACCCCCTTAACGAAACAAAAACCTTAAAGGACGGGAGGAAATTCGGGTGTTACATAAAAGAAAAAGGGAATGAATTTGGATAAATTTTAATTATTAACTTTAAAAAGGTGAGTAAAAAATTTTGGCAGCATCTGCCTTAAAACTGTGCGTCTTTGTAGAAAAACAAAAGTTAATTCAAAAACTAATAAAGTAAAGGTACCAACGGCCTGTCAAAGCTATGTCACGGCGGAATAATTCGTCGCCGGCTTCTCGAATCAACATGCCAAGCATGGATCGTGGTTCCAGTGTCGACGTTTGCGTTTTTAAAAAGACGTAACTACTCAAAACCATACAGAGTTATAAACTACGCAGCGGAAATACAAATACACGTGGGAGGACACAAGGCCTCATAACAGAACATATACAACCGAAATTTACAAAAGATAACAAGAGATACAAAATCTAAAGATAGGGTAATGACACAAGTCATGCTCCGCCCTCATCACTCTCCCCAAATGCAATGCAATGCAAAAGAAGCTCCAGTACCTGCTACGCCTGTCTATGATCCCCCTGCTGCTCGACATTAGACCAAAGGCCAATGTGTCATAGCAGGACAATCATAGAAAGTCAACAACAGACAAACATAAACACAAATACGTACACGTCAGTAACTAGCATCAAATATAATAAGGCCAACTACTAGATAACATTATATTATAAAACAACATAAGACGATTTCATAAGACACCAGCACATATAGTAACCGTTTATCGGCCACTTATACTTCTTAATTTCACTACGTGCTTTCTAACCCGAACCATGTGTTCTTGGGTAGAATGCAGGTCTTCACGCTCCTCTTTTTAAACATAACTCCTGCAAACACGTATAGTATCAACTCTACCACGGCATTAACAGAATACCTAACGCATGACCTTATAGAGCTTGTCTATCTTAAGGTAAGTTTGATCATAGTCTGTAATACCCTTGAGGTAACTTAACTTAGGCACATTTCTCAATAGCATAAACTATTCTATCAGTAAGTAGATGTTCTATCAAAGAGTAAATATTCTACCAAAGAGTAAACATTCTATCAACGCGTAAGCTTTCTACCAAAGAATGAACCTACTATCAATAAATAACTTTCGATCAATGAATAAATTTTCTACCACTGAATAGTTTTCTATCAGTGGATCTTTTCTCTACTTCCTGGCATAGTGACACGGCCAAGGGCGTTATCGGCCATCCGGCGCCCATTGGCAAAGTACGAGCTCATGCCCCCTCCAGCTGACCCTCTCGGGTCCTACCTTCGGGAAAAACCTAACACACTGGGGTACTAAACCAGTGAAGAGGCCACCATATTGGGGTTTGCAAGGCCCGCATGGTATCACCTCGGTCAAGGGGCGGTATCGGCCATCCGGCGCCCAGTGACCCAAGCATGCTCATACCCCCCTTACGGTGGTCCCGTCGAACCTCACCTAGGGGACTAATAAAACAACTGGACATAATCCAGTTAAGTCACGCCAGCTAATCATAATATAGTACCTTATCAGATGGGAATAACTTCCACTCTCAACTATTAATGAGCGCCCTGGAATAGCAGCGCGCCAAAACCCACTGAGCCACTCAATAGAATATGAAATTCACCTATAAAGGAGTCATTCTAACTCCAATTAGGCATAATCTAATTCTTAAATAAATAAGGGGTAGTTCTCGCCCTCTATTAACTCTCATTCTCTAAACTATTCTAAGCGCAAGGATTTCATAGTCGATAGCTCTTCATGTAAAGTGTACTCAATAGTATCTCATAGTTTCAATGCAATGTATATTATCACAATAAACAATAATGTCTTAAAGAAAACTGCATATAAGGGTTAATTACTGCGTGTACGTACCTGTAAGCGTAACTGCACGACCACAAGTTACAAAAATCACCCAACTAAGGGTCTACTTTCCTCTTATAAACTGGGAATCTATACAAGTTAGGAATAGAACTTATAAGTTCTCTTAACTACTCTGTTATACCAGCTAGAAACCAAGTAACTACCATCATCCATTCACGACAAGTTTTCAATTACTTTTAGCACGTACGCATCTCATTCAACACCAAGCATAATCGTTAATTCAACAATAACACAAGTTTTTCCATCGGCAAGAATAAAAGGGTTATGTCGGCTGCTTCATTACATCAACTAACTTTGAGTTATGACGATTCACACTTAAGTCTCACAGGGTTACATATAACTCTATTATGACATGAGGACAATTCTTAAAGTGGTCAGATCGCAACATTCTTCGCTACATCCTCCAAAGTTAGAGAGCCTACAATCGAGCATCACTACAAGCAACTTAACAACCTTTTACAATAAGTTGACATCATTCTCATGGCCTTACTAAAACTATGCATTATGACTTCAATAACAACTTAATAAGAATACTTGTAATTCACAACAATCAAACCATAACAACTAGCAGCTATTTATCCCAATTTAACAACTAAGATCACTTCCATAGTCACTACAATCACCATTCACAATATAATCACATATTCAAATCTCATACCAACTTACTAAAGTTATAAAACATCCTTTAACACAAAAGTAGTACAACTTTCATCTACATTCTTACTTTAAACCTTAATTCATAAATATATATTCAATTCATAAATCCAACTCTTACTCATAGCAAGATTCAATAATAAAAGAATGAAATAATACAAAATCATCAATCCAATTCTCACCCATAACAAGATTCAATAAAAGTTAGTAAACACTCAACCCAAACTCATAAACATGGTAATTTTAATTAGAACAAGAACTAATCAATTGGGGAAGAGGAGAATGAACCTCGTGGAGGTGGCGCCAAAGCCTAGTTACTGCTGGAAAACGGGCCCAGCTCGGCTGTTGCTGGTGGTGCGTTTGGTCCCTGACGTGCGGCTGTGCGCGTGGTGGAGGAAGAGAAGAAGAAGGCGGCTGGGGCTGCTGGCTGCTGTGCGTAGGGAACGGTATGGCGGGAGGTGCGCGGCTGCTCGTGGGGAGGCTCACTGTGGCTGTCAGTGAGTGAGGGAAGGGAAAATGGAAAAGTGAGAAGAGAAGGAGAAGAGAAGGCGGCTTGGTCTTGTGAGAGTTTAGGGTTTCATGGGTATTTATACTTCTTTTTCCTTTTTCTCTTTATTATTATTATTATTATTATTATTATTATTATCATTATTATTAGGCTTATTTTATTTATTTTTATCTCGATTCATTATCTTACGAGACCCAACTAAGAGACTCACCTTCGTGGGTTCACACATTTTAATAAAATAATCATTTTTATTCGAATCTCTTTATTTGAGAAGTCGTAACTATATTTTTAATATATATATATATATGTTAACATTTAAGTCCGTATATGAAAGAAATTTATTAAAACTAATTCAGAAATAATTTAATAAAATTGTAAAATCTTTAAAAGTTGTTAAAATATTAAATAATTTCATTATTAAAATCTCGGGGTGTTACAATCATCCTTGGCTTCGAACTCCCCGTTCACTTGTTCGACTATTAGTTAGGAGTCGGAGAAGGTGGATAATACTTTAGCCCCTGCCTCATAGCAGATTTTGAGCCCCATGAGTAATGCTTCGTATTCTGCCTCATTGTTGGAGGCCGTGAACTCGAATCTGACCGCTCTTTCCATACGAACCCCGGCGGAAGATACAATCAGAAGCCCAGCTCCGCTTGCTGATTGTGTTGAGGATCCATCTACATACAACCACCATTCTTGATTAGGTTCAGGATGATGGGGGATAGTGCTTTCGGCAATGAAGTCAGCCAGAGCTTGGGCTTTGATTGTTGTTCGCGACTCATATTCAATGCCGAAATCTGCAAATTGATTAGCCCAATCAGTGATGCAGCTTGATTTGTTCTTCCCTTCCAGAATCTTATTCAAGGGTTGGCTAGTCCGGACAATGATCTGGTGGGATTGGAAGTACGGTTTCAATTTCCTGCTCACCATTACGATTGCAAATAAGACCTCCTCCACTTCGCTATAGTTTCACTCTGAGCCTCAGAATGCGTGGCTCACATAGTATATTGGGAGTTGCTTCTTTTCTCTTTCGCGACTAGTACTCCCGACAACGAGTATTCTGAGATAGATACGTATAGAACTAGCTTTTCCCCGTTGATGGGTGAAACTAGTTTTGGCAAAGAGGACAGGTGCTCTTTCAACTGGCGAAAGGATTCCTCAACTTCTTTTGTCCATTCGAACTTGTTTTGTCTGATTGTTTTGAAGAAGGGTGAGCATTTGTCCGCGAACTTGGATAGAAATCTCCCTAAAGCAGCCACACATCCTGTTAGCTTTTGTACTTCTTTCACGGAGGTGGGGGACTTCATATCTTGAATGGCCCGAATCTTATCAGGATTTGCTTCAATGCCTCGCTCGTCCACCAGAAAGCCGAGACACTTTCCTCCAGTGACCTCAAACACACATTTGTCTGGATTAAGTCGCATTTGGTGTCGCCGGAGGGTTGTGAATGTTTCGCGGAGGTCCATGGCATGTTCGGATGCTTGCTTGCTTTTCGTAATCATGTCGTCCACGTATACCTCCAAGTTTCGGCCTATCTGAGATTGGAAGACCTTATTGACTATTCTTTGATAAGTTGCTCCAGCATTCTTTAGCCCAAAGGGCATGACTTTGTAGCAGTATACTCCATCATTTGTAATGAATGTCTTATGTGGCTGGTCTTCTGTGGCCAAGGAAATTTGATGGTAGCCAGCGTTAGCATCCATTAAACGCAGTAGAGCGTGGCCTGTTGTGGAATCTACCAAACGATCTATCTTTGAGGATACCCACTTGTCCATCATCCCGCTCAAATTGTAGCAAGAGTTGGTTAGGAAAGATTGCGGCTTTGATCTTGTTGATGAGTGGAAGCCCCATGATGGCGTTGTAGGGGAATGTGAGATCCACCACCGTGAATCGTATAGGTACGGTTCTGCTTCCATTTCTTTCCCCTACCCGCACGGAGAGAATGATCGTTCCTAGTGGAATGACCTGACTTCCCACAAACCCGATCAAGGGTTTATCGAGGGTTTGTAAGTGCTTTTCTTTCGAACTTCATTTTTCTCAGGCATTCCATTGTTATAAGATCAGCCGTGCTCCCGGTATCTACCAGTACCCTTTTGACTTTCATTTGCCCAATTTTAAAGGTAACCACCAGAGGTTCAGTATGTGGTTGTTGCAGCGTTTGGGAGGTAGTGGCATCGAACATCATGGTCGGTCCGCTTGATGAGGCTTTTGGAGGCCCTTTTAGCAGAGTGTGGACGTTATTTCTTGCGGCGCGGATGGTAGGATACTGTTCAGTGTATCCTCCAAAAATCATATTGATAGTTCCTTGTGTGTTGGAACTTTCACGCCTGGCCTTATCCCTCTTAGGGGATCTGCGTCTTTGATTCCACGGCCTCCTTTCCGCTTCTCCTCTAGCGTCATAGTCCTTTCGGTTGATAAACATGGACAGTTTTTCCTCATCGGCCAGTAGCTCATCGGCCAGTTGATCTAGGTTACGTTTGAGTTCGCGGCACTGGGCCAAAGTGTGGTCGTGTTCTTTGTGGTAATCACACCACAGATTGTAGTTGCGTCGATCAAAGGGGGTGGTAGTAAGAGGTGGAGTTGGCAACTGATCCCGGATGGCGAAGAATATGTCCTTCCTGTTCCGGTTGAACAGCGAATCGTTACCTCCATCTAGTAAATTCCGCGTCCTGGACTCCCCTTCAACGACATATACGTGTCTGGATCGTGGAGGCCCCATATCTGACGGAGGTTCTGGACGACGCGGCATGTAGTTTTCATCCCTCCTTGATGAATGTTCCTCTCGGTTCCTCGAGGAATGATTGGATATTGAATCCTTCTTTTCTGACCTTCGTTTCTTAGGGTCATGTGCCTGACATATCTCAGAGGCCGTGACATAGCTTTGACATTGCTTCATGGCCTCCGCGTACGTCTTCACTTGACTCTCGATCAACTGGAACTTCAGCCTTTGAGCCTTCATTCCATTGATCAGGGCATTTAATGCGACTGACTCTTCTAAATCAGTTACTTCCAATACCGCCTCGTGGAACTTTTTCAAATATGATGATATGGATTCCCCTTCCAATTGCATTATGCTAAGCAAGTGAAAGTTTGATTTTTCCTGCCTTCTGGATGCTACAAAGTGACCCAGGAATTTTCCTTCTAGTTGGGCAAAGTTGTGGATACTTCCCCCTAGAAGAGAGGTGTACCACGTCAAAGCTACTCTAGTAAGAGTAGTTGGGAAGAATTTGCACCACAATGATGGGTTAGTAGTGTACAGCAGCATCAGGTTCTTGTAGGCCATCAAGTGTTCCTCCGGGCAGGATGTTCCGTCGAAGGCCGCCATGTTTGGGATCTTTATTTTCCCGGGGTTGGGAGTGTTCAGTATCTCCGGAGCCAGCGGGGAGGTTATTGGTATGAGATCTTCGGGAAGGCTACTCTTGCCGGCCTCATTCCGCGACATAGTGACGGGACTGATGGGACGGCTAGATCCCGCGAGTTGTGCCTTCTTTCTTTCTTCCCTCCTCTTATCCACCAGCGATTGAACGCTTTCGGACGCACTTTGCTTCTTGCTTTCTAGGTAGGTACGGGCGTCTCGAGAGGCGGTTTTAGATTCGTCATCTCGCGGGTCAGTCTTGTTGAGACTTGTGTGGGTCCTCGATCTCTCTCGCCTTTTCTTATTACGCTTACTGGAGTGTGACATCCTCAAGTTCCCATCTTGAGATTCATGGGATTTTGGTATCTCCTGGTGGTGTTCGATTCGTTCTCGCAGATTTTTTATTTGGTCCTCCATCTCTTCCAATACTTGCTGTTGAGGGGAATTATTGTTACTCATGACAGCGCGGAGTTGTTCGGAAAAAGCGGAAGTGAGGTTTCGTGCTAGCATGTCCAGATCACGACGAGTCACGGCTTGATTATTAGCGTGACTTGCGGAAGTGTCTGTATCTGTGCTGTGCACGGTAGCGGTTTGAGTTGGATTTCTCTTGGGAGCCATGACTTTTTATTCAACTTCCCACAGGCGGCGCCAAACTGTTTCGATGATGAAACGAGGAAGTGGAAAACACTTGAAATACTGTAGGTGGAAGCGTTATCAGGAGCGGCGATTCGTGGAAGGAAGCGACTTGAATTCCTGCAACAGAACGCATTAGCCTTGTCCGGGGGGTGATCTCCCGGAAAACCCCTCCGACGCTCAAGTTAGAACGGTGATGTGAGATTATTGAATAGACGATTATAAACTGAATGCAAGAATTAAGATATCGAGGTTGATATTGCTTGTGTTTTGGTAGGCTAATGAAATGGAGTATGAGTAAGGATATTAAAAGGGTTATTCTCAGATAATCCTTTCCTTTCTGATGGTAGCCCCTATTTATAGTGGTGAAGAAGGAAGTTATTTCTGAGAAGAGGTTGATTATCATGGGGGTAGTGGGCAGTTACCAACATCAAAAGAAGGAGAACCATGCAATGAGGGATGAATGGGAAGTTGGGTCAATCAGGGAGGTTACGTTGCTGGGGGAAGTTTAGGGTATTTTGAGGATCACTTGCTCATGGGCCAACTAAGGAGTTTGGAGAATTCAGGAAAAGCCCATTGACTAAAAGTCGAAGGTTAAAGGGTATTAGGGTAATATGACATTAATAATTTAAATAAATAAGTAAATTAGGTAAGTGATACCATGACATATATATATATATATATATATATATATATATATATATATATATATATATATATATATATATATATATATATATATATATATATATATATATATATATATATATATATATATATATATATATATATATATATATATATATATATATATATATATATATATATATATTACAACTTTGTGCATTGTACGAATTCCTAATTTTATAATTAAACTCATATAGAGTCAATGTTAAATTAAATTATGAGCTTGTTTCAACAATAGATTAAAAATAAACATTATGAGTTTGTAAAGTTTGCTAGTAATGTATTGCGAATAATCGATTATAGCTCAATTTTGAATTTAAGTTCTCATAGAAGTGAACTTAAGTTATCTTTGGAGCAACACTTGAGTTTATACTAATATAATATAATATATAATTGAGAGTCCGTAAATACAATAAAAATTACTTTAGCTTAATGGTTGGGGTAATATATTTATAATATAAGGTTAAAGGGCCAAATTTTAATTTATACTATTATTTTTTAATTTATTAAATAAATTTATGTTGTAATGTCACTACTTTTTATCTTTTATAGTTCACTTTTATCCTTTTTATAGTTTTTATATTTTTGTTGTCTTAATTTTAATTATGTTTTTTTTGGAAACTTAGTATACAAATAAATGGAGCCAAAAACACTTAGTTTTTTTTTTCAAAAGGGATAATTAAAGAAAAGCTTCAACTCTATTTGTTAAAAAAATAATTTTTACTATAATTCAAGTTCATCTCAGTCTATATAACTTTAAATTTTTTAGATAATAAATAATCTACTAATTTATGGACAATCTAACCCTGTAACTCAAAATTTTCACTTTGCGTCCGATGATAATTGGTGACTATTAGCAAGCAAATTTTGACTCATCTTTATGGTTTTTTGATTGCTATCTTCATGGGTGGGTAATCTAAAGTTTAGTATTGTTATTTTATGCAGCTTGTCTTGTATGATACCTTCTCAGCATGAGATGGGTCTATATAATTAGCCAATTACTTTAATTGATTACTTTAGAATCATAAGTGATTATTTAAAGGTTATAAGTAATTCCTTTAAGAGTATAAAAATTATTATTTTAAAATTGTAGGTGAATACTTTAAAACTATAAATAATCACTTAAAACAAAAAATGGGTATTGGATCAGCCCAATAAAAATAATCTCACTATGAAATCGTCTCAAGTAAGAATTAGTGAATTTTATTTTATTAGGGTCTGTGTAAACAATCAATATTATGGGCTTTTTGAATAACTTTTTCTGGGCCATATATTAACCTTAGCTTCCCTTCTGTTGGATGAAAATTTGAAATGATTAAAACAAATTAATAACAAAATGAACGAAATAAGATAAGTTTCAACTTATTTCTAAAAGTAAGCGTGTAATTTCTAAACTTGTGATTTGGGGTTGTTGCGAACAGGTCAAAAAAAAACAAACTAGTTTGTTCCCAGTTAGTAATTGGGAACAGCTTTGACTTTTTTTGACCTGTTCGCAGTAACTGCGAACAGCATGCTCCACAAATTCGCAGAGGTCAAAAAAAAAGTAAAGTAGCTGTTAAAAAGTCAAAAATGTTCGCAGTTAGTAACTTGGAACAGCTAGTTGGTTTTTTTCAATAACTGCTAACAGCTCCAATCACAGGTTTTAAAAGTGCATGCTTACTTTTGAAAATAAGTTGAAATATATTTTATTTTATTCATTTTATTGATAATTTATCTTATTTATTTCAAATTTTCCCTGTTGGACTACCATTGGGATTGGGCCTGGTGTTGTACCCTGTAGAATACCTAGCCATTTATATTCTACTGCTATAATTGCAATTTGATGGAATTTTTGAGTTCTTTGTTTACCGTAACAACTAGGGTTTCAAAATGGAAATTCGCTTTTTTTAATAGTAAAAAATATGATCATATTCCAATCATAATACATTCGTTTTATCTAGAATTCAGATATGTACTACTTAGATTCATCGTACGCAAACTAGGTTTTAAGCATGTTCAACATGTTTGATCGTATGGGATTTCTAAAAATTAGAAGTCTTAATATTAAATTACTTAGTATATGTTAGGTGTTTAAGGATACAAAATTGTTAGAAAAATATTATAATTTTTAAAATTGCACAAGGCCTTTATAGAATTTGTCAATTTTTGCTCCGCCCCTGATTGTACGACTCAGTCTTATTGTCATTTTACGACTAACATATATTTAAATAATCACAAATTTTCATATGTGATGGTCTCATAGTAAGACCATTTCAATTAAATTGGCCCAATGTACATTATTTTTAAAGTGATGACTTTTTATAGTCTTAAAGTTATCACTTATAACTTTAAAATGGTCACTTACAATTTCAAAGTAATCACTTAGAGAAATGGGCTTACTTGTATGGTCTCGTCTCATGGTAAAATGGTCTCATATAAGACGGACTGTTAAATAATTGAGTTACTAGTGAAAGAATAATATCAGTTTATATAAACATCAGCTACTTTTGTGAGAGAACATTTCTCAAAGAGACGACCTCAAAACAAGAAGCCTATACTCTTATTTTCTCTTTAATTTGTTTTAATTGGACTATTTAGCCCATATATCTAATGCATCTCTCGAAGAAACCGTCTCTTACAATAATTTATATATAAACATTGATAAATTATATAGTTAATTGCAAACTTTTCATTCATAAACAATTGATACGACATATTTCTATGAACACCCTAAACAATTGATAGAGAGCAAACATATCAGTAGACTTTCAAAAACATTCATAGTAGTAGATTTAGCAGCAGATTTAGCAGCAGACATAGCCCACGATTTGTTTTCAATTTAGTTTAGGGCTTTGAGTTTTAGCATCCTCTAATTTTTTTAAAAAAAAATTAATTAATTAATTAATTAAAGTTGGATAACAAATATTCAATTTTTTTAAAGTATTGATCCGATTTTCTGATTCGTTATCCGATTTAATACCGGATACTCAATCTGAATTATCCGATTTTTAACATCGGATTAAATATTCATTTTCTAAACTGAATACAAAAATATTTGTACACGCACAAGATGATCATAAATAAATGAACAAGGATAATAATACTAACTAAACGATACTTAGTACTTACCCATCATTAATCATTAAGTTACACGTCTGAGTTAGAGTACTCCATCAGTCTCTTTGCTTTAGAAATTACTACTAAAAGTGATATATTATGTAGAGTATTACTATTAATAGTAACCTCAAATTAGGCACATAGCACTAATTCTTTACATTCTCACATGTTATAATTTATCTTCAATCTTCATATCACATATGCTATGATTAGATACTCGAATTTGAATATTGTCATGGGCATGTAAAAAAAACTGCCTTAAATATAAAGTGGAATGTGATTATACAGTTAGGAAGTTGCTTTGAAGATGCCCCATCAAACTGTATTAGACATGATTTTGCCGCACACAACTCACATCAGGAGATCTTGGATATAAACACACATGGTCCAACTATGTTTTTTGTATTGAGGGATGCAATATCATACTGCTGTTTGACCAATTTTAATTGCTTTTCTTGGTTTTCTTGCTAATGACAAAATTGGGTGAGCGATGCTTGTATTAGATCATGTCATTGTGGGACTGATTTAAAAGTGATTATTTTAAACAATTAAAATGAATATTAATATCTAAAGTAGACTGTTTAACTTTATTTATGTTTTACAATGAGACAGTATTGTATGAAAATATGCAAAATTACTAGGCTGAAATTTTTAACGCTAGCTATCTTGCTGTAAATTGAGTCTAACCCATTAAAAAATGGTCGTGACTTGTCTATTTTAGATTGGGTTCAATTAGATTTAAACTAGAAATGTGAATTTTTTTAATCATATCTAAATTCGTCATATCTAATGAAACTAGAGTTTAAATTTGATTCTGAATGAATCTTGATATTTTTTTTCTCTAATATTTTTACATTTAGGTTTGATTTGGTTTAAAATGGGTTAGATCATGTCTGAAAATAATTCCAAATAGATATAAAAAATGAGTAAAATGAATCTAAATATGATCGTGAGTTGGGTTTAGATCTATTTCAGTTAGGTTTAAATCGATTTGCGTCATATAGACTCAGATTATTTTTTTAATTCAAACCAACTCAACTTATTTATGCCAAACAAAAAATAAGACTTTGACCCTTAAACTAAGACTAGATTTAGGATTGATCCAATGAATTCCATATTTATGATCATCTCTAAAGGCAACCGCTAGGTTAAGATGGCATAAAGTTAAGGATGTTCAAATTAAGCTGATCCAAAATGTCGTATTTGAAATTCGTGCAAACATCTAAATATACACATGTGTATATAATATTGATAATTGTCTAGAAGTTGGGTATTAGAGAAAGATATCACAGAAGTATATATTGTTACAATTGATACACAAATTATCCAATAAAAACTATAAAAGAAAATTCATTTTGATGTATAAATTAATTCTAGAAAATGATATTCTATAATATATAGTGACGAGTTTTCATATCTTAAACTGCATAGTAATTAATAAGATACAAATTAAACAATTAAATAAGGCTTTAGGATACTGATCATAATTTTAACGAACGAAATATATTGGTTATGATGATGATAATAATAAATTAATTCTCGGCAAACAAAATAACTCAAAACTTAAAATGGATTATTTAATTAATTTGTATTTGTCCCATCGGCTATTAAAATAAGAAAAGTTCATTCATAGAATAATAAATGAAGTAATTTAACCAATGAATTATGAATTTAATTATAATAATTAATTAGGATACATGTGGAATTTAATTATGAGATTTAAAAAATACAGTAGTAATAAAACTATATTGCCAACAACAAATTCTATTCAAAAAATAAAATAAAAAAAGATTGTCAACAACAAATTAGTAAAGTGATTTATCATGGGTTTCCAGGAAGTTGAAGAAAGAATATTATTTATAATCTTCAATATATCAAGCATTTATTTATGGTGTTAATATAAGCACGTACAGCAGTAAACTAAATAATTGAGGTAGCTCAGTTGGTCGCTTGGCAATTGCCATATACATAATCTGCAGGGTCTCGTGTTCATTCCTTGTTACGTACTCCTATAAATTTTTTTTTTAAATTTAAAAATTTCAGTGTCTTTACGTGCAAGCGTAGGAGCCCCTAAATCCGGCCCTGATCGAGCTATTAGGATGAACATCAACTCCAACCATTCCATTCCCATTAATCAAAACGACCGAAAATGTTATAGAACAAGTGCTTCCTAGATTTTTGAAGTAGATAAGTCGTACTTTTAATTTCATTGACCTTAATTATTTTACACATAATATGCATAGATAAATTCCTCTTATTTGTATCCGTAAAATTTAACTCTCCATATCTAAATACTAACACTATGTATCTGTAAAATTTAACTCTCCATACCTAAATACTTGCACTATGTTTGGATTGAATTGGATGTAAATATTTAAGGAGGAAAATAAAGTCAAACTAATAAAATACAAGTAAATAAAGATGCATTTGAAATAGTTAAGATAATTGTAAAGAAGGTAAAATAAGCATGAAATAAAAATAATGAAAGAAAAAAAAGATAATTTCCCCTATTATGGAGGTAATATATTCTTCCACCCACCCCTAGGATAAATATTTACCCCCTTAAAATTGAAAGCTCCCATCATTTCTTATTACTTTGTAACCATTTTTTCACATCTATAACAATCAAATTTCACTAATTTCTCATTTATCAACTTCATTTTCTTACTTTAACCTTTTTTCACCTCATTAAATATTTACACCCAATCCAAACATACCCTAAAGATTCAACATTATTACTTCCATCCTCTTTTGCCTTTTTTATAAATAATATTCACATCATTCATGACGGATTAAATTTATTTTCTTACTAAAATGTGGAAAATTTTGTGAGTACATCCAATGCATACATTAATAGAGATGATAATTGTATTTCCAAAAAAATATAAATTCTCATAAAATTCATATAAATAAATTCTTTCTATCAATTCATTCTCATCAACTTTCTCCATCCCATGAGTTTTTCTACATTTTCTTTTTAATTCATCCTTAAAATTTTGTTACATTTTTTTTCATGATCGACCATACCCTTTCTTTATATCTCATTTGCACATTTAAATTATATTTTCATTTCTTCCACTTCTTCATAAATTCCATTTTTTATATAATTTTTTTTCATTTGCTAAAATCTTATTCTTATAACAAATACTGAAACAACGAGCTTCCTACCTAAAAAAATCACTACAGAACAGAATGAATAAATAAATAGATATTTTCAAATTCTCATTAATGAGATGGTACCATTAAACAATGTGGATAGGGACTATCAACCCTCCATGAGCCATCAAGAATAGTCAGAATACGTACGTAGCTTTAGACACTAAATAGAGCTCCCTTGTTATTTGTGAAGGGAGGAATAATACTATGATAGAGATGTAGAGAAGTGGCCCTTATTAGAAATAAATTTCAATTACAAGAGTGCATTGTAGAATAATGTGGGATAGCCTTTTTAAACTTCATTTTCTTGCTTGTTTTACCAATTCAGTCGGTCTCCTAAGAGATCGTCTTTTTTAAAGACGTCTCTCTGGCCTAACCCATTAAAAATTAATCAAACTAAAAATAGTAAAGGACTCCCCAAATCAAGGACAATCTCTCAAAGAGACCGTCTCTTATAAAAATTTGTGTTACTAATATCTCCTTCTATTAAGTATTAAGTATTAAGTGCATTACTCCTCTTTCCCACATAATTAGGCTTTTTTTTTAATACTTCATTATGAATTTGTTCAATCATATTTTTGGATATGAGTTGATTACTTTTACTCTCTACATTTGCTTTTTTATTTTTGAATATACTACTATATTATAGATAATTTCTTATGAGTACCAAATGTAAATACACGTATTTTGATAAGACAAAGGAGTAAGTTTTTATTGAAGATATTGGAATACATGTATTGTACTTTTATAATTTCACCAACAAAAAGACCCTAAAAGTGAAATGGCAATTAATCATTTGCAAGTAATGGCCTTTTCTTTTTTCATAGTGTTTTTGATATATCGTTATTCAATTCCACTCATCTACAAGCTCTCTTTTGATTATCAAACGATTTTAATGATGAGGAATTGATTACAAAATAACTTATTAGATAACTTTAATTAATTCAAGCGATATTTTAATAGTTAAACTATTTAATATTAGTATTTATTTCTATATATTCTATTATTTGAGTTTTGACAAATGATTATCTTGATGGACAACTAATTTATCAAATAATACTAACATTAAATAATTTGACTACCATATGTCAAAACTCAAAACACCGACATTATGTCGTCACCCCTTTCTATTTATCACCAAATCGTCGCTTTTTTATCGCCATTAAAGACGACCTTGTTGCCGTCACCATTAGTACGTCGCCAATTTCACATTATTTTGTTCTATAAAAGAAAAAGAAAATTCTATATATGGGGATAAAACTTTTGAATGTATCACCTTACCTAGAACTATTTTACTTAAATCATTATTACTCACATTATTCCACACCATAAAGTATAGTGAGACCATAAGTTTATATTTTCTACTTCAATGAGTAACAAAATGGGGAAAAAAAAAAAACAGAACTCAAAACTCAAAAAATGAAGAGTCATCTTCACCATAGAAAATGGTGAATTGATGAAAAGGACCCATCAATTCCACTTCTTCACCAAGTAAAGAAAACAAAAACAACAAAATGACACCAAATTCTTACTTTGACTCCCACTAAACACCAAAACACTAAACACCAAACAATTGAACACATTCTTCATCTATCCTATTTGACTCCTTACCTTTCATGGTCAATTAGAATATACTCTCCCCCATTCTTAACTACCCCAAGATTAAATATTGTAGTAGTATGTATTTCAACATACCAACAAAACCAAACTTTATTACCTTTCATGGTCAATTAGGATATAATATTAATTTTGAACCATACATAAACTTGATAATAATGATTAATATCTAAAATATTACGTTTTTTTGCTTTTCACTCATTCTAATCTACTAATTCAGTCTTTGATATTTCTAATGATATATAATAAAAAATTATAATATTTCTATTAAGACTAATCAAACAATATTTCACTTACTATATTTTTTGACTTATAGATTAAAAATTAACACAAACTAAAAATAATAATACAATATTTCTAATGTTAAATGTAAATCTATAGAAGCATAATAAACAAATAGTGTTGATATAAAGATATGAAGTTGAAAAGTTATCAACAAATTATGCTTAAATTAATATTATTAGTTTTATTTAGCACTCTAAGACATTTATAATAATCACACACCATTAACACTTAAATCATTGTAATTAGTATTAAAATACCTGCTAATCACCTTGCACTTGACGACACTATCATTAACATAGAACCCTGGTGCCACCATTATCCTCACCATTGTAGGGATCAATTTCTTAGCCTTATCTCCACCCATATCATCCATGTAAACCGGGTCGAATCGAGCCCCCTTTTCGACCCGGAATATCGTCATTTTCGGATGAACTGAATTCGACAGAAGATGAACTAACCATATACTCTTTGAAGCCCCAAAAAACGCTTGTAACAGTTGCTCTGGCCATGCTCTGTTCCATCCCAAAATTCCTACAATTTCACTCATTTTTCTATCGCAAAATCTGCTGAATTCTTCACTGAAATGCTTCGTTCCTTTATTCAAAACTTCCTCCCATGCCAAATCTTTCAATGCATTGTATGCTGAATAATTCGCTTCGCATCTATCAATCGGGTTTAGGATCCTATCCATTGAATTCTTCATGAACCCAGAGCATTCAAAATCTTCGTAGAAAGCACTACTCAACAACGCTTCTAGATAAATTTGTAGACTCTTGTACTGATTATTATTATTACAAGATGATGATGAAAGTTTAAAATCATATGATTTTAAAACAGTTGATAGTCTCTCAAATACTTTTACACCCATTAATTTCAACTGAGAAGCAAGAGATTTACTCAAGAATCTGATTGAAGATCGAGCTTCAGACACGGAAACCAAAAAATTCTTGATGATCACGTCATGATTGTTGTGGGTATGATGATTTGAGATACTCCATGAAGAACCTGGGTTAGAGAATTTTGTATTAACTGGGCTTTGAGATTGGGCCTGGTTACAAATTTCTAGCCCAGATTTGAGATTATGACAATAGACTTCAAGACGGTTAAGCTTCTTCTCAAGTTCAGCCATGGAATATTTAAGTTTAGAAGCTTCTAGAATAGCTTCATCTCTTATTCTAGTCGCTTGAACAAGTTTATGAGAAAGTTCCGCAACAGCAATCCTACAGTGCTCCTCTCTATCCTTCGCAGAAGAAGATGCCGGCGCCGGAGAAGGAGAAGATTTAGGACTCCGGCGAGAAATTCCGGCAATGAGAGATTTAAAAATACCGTTAGGGCTGAGTGACGTGGAGGAAATAGAATGGTGGTTATTCTTGCTGACGTGGTTATCAACCGGGACAACCATAACAGAGGTTCTTTCACGAGTTGTGGGACGACAATTGTTGCAAGAAACGGTTCGGTCGGAGTTATTTTGTGGCAGTTTACGGGATTTATTAGCCGGTTTTTTACCCGGTTCGTGAAGTGGAGTAGGATAGTGATGGATTATGGTATCAGTACAAGTAGATGAAGTTGCAACCGTGCTTGGTGTTGTTGCTGATCCGAAACGGTGTCGTTCATCAGTTTCTTCACTTTCATTCCCTTCCTGAATCTGCAGAAAAAGAAAAACCCAGAAATCAGAAAACTTGGAATTTTCAAATTAAATGAAAATTACAGAAAATGTTGATTATAAATAAGAAAATTACAGGAGTGAAGAGGTGGGAACGAGAAGGATGAGAAGGGCTGATAGATGAAAAAGAAGGAGGCGCCATTGATGAAGATGATGAAGAAAAGATGGAAGAATAATTTGTTTGTTTGTATGTGTAGTTGTTAGAGAAGAAGAGTGAATAATAAATGGTGGAAGAACTCAAGCAGTAGTTTTTGTAATTTAATGGATACGCTTCTCTGTCCTCTTTTAAATTTGTAGGTCGGACCAGTTTTGGGGATAAATAAAAAAAAATAGAAAAAAAAATTAAATTTATTAAATATTTATTTTTAAATTAATACAGTTATTAAGTATATTTGTTATTTGTTAATAATAAACTCACATAGTTTAACAAAAAATCTTACTAAGTCAAACAATTAGTAATAAATAATAAAGGTAATGAGTTTATTTTTAACAATTATAGAGTGGTAAATAGGTCGATTTATTTAAAAATAAATAATATTTGAATTTATTTTCAGTCGATTAAAGTTGATTTATTTTGACAATTTACTCTCATGTTAATTTTGATTTTGAGATGTGCAAGTATTTTGACTATCTAATTGATTTGATATACATGTTAATTTCGAATCAGGTCTAGTTAGAGTCAATTTTGATTTTGAGATGTGCAGCTTGTTCAAGATTCATATCAATAAGTTGTTTCAACCAGCTAGTTCACCAAATATTAGCATTAGCTGGTTTGACCACTCAATCCTCTATTAATATCAAAACAAACTAAAATTGCTCAATAAGTTAATTTGTCAAACACCCTCCTAGTCAATTTTAGGTTAAGTGTTTTGAGTCGATTCAAATTCCGGGTCTAGTGTTAACATTAATTTTTACATAATTTTAAATTTTTTACAATTTGATCACAATCAGATTCAATTAAAAGATCTATTGATATCAAATTATCGGATCCATTTGAAAAATATCTTGTAAATACGTTTAATTTTAGACAATAACTTGTGGTTTAATATATTTTCTCTGTTCCAATATAGTCGCAACATTGGAAAAACAAGCACTATTCACTTATTTCCCTTAATTTGTTATTAATTCGTATTCTATATGTTAAAACATAGTCAAGTGGGATCTTGTTAGATTCGTTTTGATGGAAAGATTATTATTATCGAATTTTTATAATTTTATATTATACGTAATTATAAATACTTCGTTAAGAATTAAATTAGTTCATTAGATCGCGTGAAAAAACAAATATCAGTAGTAGTAGTAGCAGCAGCAGCAGCAGTGTAGGTGATTCTAAAATCGTTTTCTAAGAGAGGAAAGGGCAGTAAAAGAAAATGTCAGTATGTAATGATGGTGCTAAAATAAAAGGTGGGTGTACTAGACGAGTGATTTATGGTTTAATGTTGGGTTGGTTTGAGCTTGTGGCACTCAGACGCCACAGTTCATTATTAGCTATTGCAATTTGCAACTGCTGAGAGTCTGAGAGGCTTAGATATGGCCTGTTCTCCCTCTGTAGCCCTGCTTAATTATTTGTCTCTTCATAACCTGTGTTTATTGTTTGGATTCTTCAATAATTACACTTAAAAGAAAGTGAAGTTACAAGTTAACACTAAATTAAAGTGGATTCCAATCTTTTTGAATAAATATTAGAGCTCATTGATTAGAGTTCAACATACACTATACATTCAAGTACTCAACGTAATTTTAGGAACACTAGATTGAGTTGATTTTAATATTTTGGAATTAATGCTTTTATAATATTGTTGTTAATGAAAAAAAAAAATTGAAAATAAAAACCCCATGAGATATACGTTAGGAAGGACATGAAAAAAGTTTGTGTAGTTCACTTCTTACACAATTTATTTTCATCAATAATCAACATTCTTTTCAATTTTTTAAATGTTTAACATCTTATTCTATTAATTAAATTCAAAAATCAATCAACTTTAAAACTCACACACTTACTATTTTTCTTTTTTCCAAAAGGTACTCAAATACAATTCATCTTTTTCCTCTCTTAATTATGATAATATGTGCTCAATGTGAAACTTTAATGTGTTAGCTTCTTAACACAACCCTAACTCTTTTCACAAAAATAAAGTAATGATGCTATTCGGCCACCATATATACATACATGCAACATAACATGCAATACAATTTTTCCAACTTACGTTATTTGGAGAACGGAAAATTGACTATATGATATCTAGTAGTGTTAGAGGTAAGAAAATTGAGTCTTGTCTCAGCTGGAGCAATTATTAATTTTCTTATATAAGGTCGTAGATTCTATTCTTACTTGATTATCCTGTTATCTTAACATGGGGCCGAATCTAAAATAAAATCAAATGATATTGATAAGATTTAAGAAAATGTGCTTAAGAAGGTTTGACCTCAGGTCAATGCATTCACATAACAAATCTTTAATCAACTTAACTAACATATATATTAGCAGTTTCAGGTATATAATTTTATAGGTAAGCATGGAATGCTATCAATTGACATCATTAATTGAATGAACATTAGTCTATTAAGCCTAAATGTAACTTAAATCCATATAACTCATGTAGGCCCAAAGTATGACTCATTACTCGATCAACACGACTTATGTGTTGTTTCTACTTAAACTCAGTTTAATAGGATCTTTTTATTTTGCAATATTCTTGTCTTTTTACTTGTTTTATATACTGAAATTTAATACGTATAGTAAAATAAAAGTGACTTATTACATATGTAATTTAGAGGCATATTAAATCCATTTTTATGAGCAAATAATAAAAGAAATGAGTAACGAATTTGGGTCAAATTTATCGGTGTAAAATACTTCAATAATAGAAGTATAGAATAGAAATATAGAAGTGATATTTTTTATTTGAGAATAATAACAAATATGTAAACAAGTCCTTAAGATTGTGATGATATATAGGAAAGTAGAATATGATCGATCAAGTGAAAGATTGATAAAGGAAGCTTATGACGATAGTGGAGATTGTTGTTTAAAATAAAGGAAAGCAGTGGTAAGTCATCATTTTGTTGCTTAAAATGGTCCGTAGTGAAAAGAAAGGAAACTTATTAGGCTATCATCCAAAATCTACTCTATAATATACTTTAGATTTCATAACATAGCATTTATAGATATTACTCCCTCCTATTCAATCTAATTGTCCCATTTAATTTTTTATATTTGTCGATGTAATATTTTAATCTTTTTATCTCAACTTATTTTTAATTAAAAATTATAAAAAGTTGATATTAATAATTCTTGTATTGAGATGAATCAAACAAGATTTCACATAACTATGTTTTAACTTATAGATTAAGAGTAAAATATAAATTAAAAGTGATAAGTGAATAGTGCTCAAAAATAAATAAGACAATTAGGCCGAATAGGAAAAAATATTAAACTTTAACTATTAGTTTAAACAAATAATTTCATCTTATAAATAAATTTAAAAATAAACAAGACCACAACTAAAACAAAATGAAGCAAAATAAAAAGATAATAATAGAAAATGTAGCAATTTTGAGAACCATAGGCTAGAGTAATACTTTTGATTCCATAGTATGTGGATGCTTGTGTTTAAAAGCTACTACCTTTATTTATTATAATTTTCTAGATTTTTCTATTAATTTATGCCTCTCTTTTGGTGTTTCAAACCCATTTAGGATATTCGATCGCCTAGGGCTCCCAAAAAATATGAGTCCATATATTAACAAATTCCTTATAATTTATTAATACATTTAAGCATTATTCAGTTGGTGACATACTTTCTTGTGATATAATTAGTTGGGGTTCAAAATCTACCAATATATTTGCGAAAATAATTTACTAAACAATAAAAAAGTAAATAAAACTCAAATACTCTTTGCTTTGAGATTGCGTTGTTCATTGCTAGGAATGTTTATAGAATTAAACTCACATTCTCTTTTGATATATAGCTCCCATAAAATATGACAAATCTTTCTATTTAATCCACATATGTGTTTCATCTACGTAATTCTATAATGTTCTCCCATTAACAATCAACCAAAACCTTAGTAAAATCAAAGAGAATAAAATTAGTCGTTGATATCGTGTTACTCCCTCCTGTCCTTTGGATTTGTTACTGTATTTTGTCAAAAAAAAAAACTTACACGTCAATTTGCTCCATATAATAAATTTATACAATAAATTTGAATATACCGTATGCGATATTGTGTGTGAAAATACACCTTATATTCATGGTTGAAGAGAGTTCTATACATAATACGTTACTAAATTTATTGGTACATTGTGGGAACAAGATGATCTCTTCACCATCGAACTTAACCTTGTGAAAGTATGTTTACATGTTACGACCGCATTTCAACTCATCTATTAATAGATACCCTACATATTTCTATATTATTTCCACCCTTCCATTATACTTTTATATTTGATTTTTTATATAATCTAATTTGTATTTTTAATCATTTATATATTGAATTATACACATCTAAAAAATATAAAAAATTAATATTATAAAAATATGCGATTAGATGATTCAAACAAAATTCCACTATAATATATTTTTTCTTATACCTTAGCCACAATATATAAAATAAGTTTAAATAGCGTCAATAATCGATCGTGATGTAGCAAGTATTTCAAAATGTTGGATGGATATTGTTACCTATATTTGGAATGTTTCACATATAGACTAAGCAATTTTAAATATGATTTTTCATACATATAAAGAAGTTAAAATATATTAATGTAAAATTTTATTAGACTCATCTCAATCTATAGAATTTTAATATATTATTTTTATTATTTTTTTATAAAATGTGTTTATAGATATTAAAATTTAAATTATACTTAAAAGATATATAAAAAAAAGTCAAATATAATAGACATTGTGAAACGGAGAAAGCCATAACTATTAGGAGTTTATAACTGAATACGTTACACAATTAGTTGTGTTGTGTACAAGTGTAAACGATGGAAACATATTCATTTAATACTTAATGCATGAAAGCGTACTTGCACAATTATTTATTATACTCTTGTTTGAAATTTGAATCAAAATTATTACATTCACTTGTAAATAAATAAAATATTGCAATTTTAATTATTTTTTCTACAAAAAAAACTCTAATCTCCATAATTGGTTTGGGGCTATTATCAATCTTTTAGTTGATAATAAGTCTCTAATTTCTCTGTTTTAAGCTTTTTTAATATGATTAGAATAAATTTTTATTCTCTCCTTACAAGAGAGTTGTTCTACCCATTCATTGGATTGATTCTACCCATATATTGGGTTTTAATCTCTCTCCTCGTGAGAGTTTGGGGTTATGAATTTTGGTCTCTAGTTGATTTGTTGGTAGAGATTAATGTGCAATGTAGCAGACACCAAAATTGCTATTACTATCTACTACATCAAATTCAATTCTGTCTCAAAACTACAATAGATCGAAAGACCCTCTCGTAGGAGGCTGTATCAAACAACGATGTGGAAAAGGATATTCAGAATTGTCAGATCTCATATACAACGATCGTAATTTTATTAATTTTGAATTATTTTTTGTTAAAGTTATTATGTATTTCCTAATTTTTGTCTGTAAATGTCGTATGATTGTTTATTAATGAATTAGGTATTATTAAAAAAATATTGTAATTTTAATTTATTGTAACGAAAGAGAATAATAACATAAAGTTAAACACTCAAAGCCTTTGAATATATGATTAGTAGACTAGTAGCTACAAATCTGTTTAATATTCTATTAATATTAAATTGAATAATACAATACAAAAAAATTATGGCATTTTATTTGTTTGATATTTATATAGGGATGAATTTTCATCATACATTAATGACAATCTTACTCTAATAATATGTAGTACATGTAATTATATAAATACTTGGACTACCAAAAGATATAAATTAGTTCATACATCATCATATTGTTAATATCAAAATCTTAGTTTTAACAGCAAATGTTTATGATATCGTTTCACTGTGAGACTAGTCTATTAATTTATCTCTCTAATTAATCACTTTAAGGGGTTGCTTAGATTGAGAGTAAATATTTAAGAAGAAAAAAAAGTTAAACTAATGTAACAAAGGTAACTAAAGAAGCAAATGAGCAAAGATGATAGAGGTAGAATGAGAGTAAATTGAAAAAGATGAATAAAAAAGAGGTTGATTTTCCTTATTTGGAGGTAAAGAATTCCCCATTCTAACTTAGGGTAAATTTGTACCCCAAAATAAGGGAATTAATTGCTATAATCTTCATTTTTTATTACCTTCTAATTAATTCTTCCACCTCTCTAACAATCAAATTCTTTTAATCATCTATCTAATTAACTTTGTTTTTCTAGTTTGACTTTTATTTATCCCGTAAATATTTGCTCTCAATCCAAGCAACCCCTAAGGTTGTAAATAATCTCTTTATAGTTATAAATAATCACTTCAACACTCCACCTTACAGTTATAATTTGTTATGTTAATATTATATGTGATTACTTTAAGATTGTAAATTTACATTAGATCGGTCAATAAATTTAATTTTAACATTTACTAGTAAGGGTAAAAACATTGTTCAAATTAAAAGAGACTAAGAGGATTTACAATAATAATAATAAAATATCAACAACAAATAAAAATTAAACTAATTCCCTATAAATATGGCGAATCTTTCCATTTATGGCAAGTGAAAACACATTACAAATATAAGCTTTAAAAAAAGTAACGAAGAGATATTTCAACATTGCGTATCAGATTAAGCTTTTTGGTTGAATTGGTTCTTTGATATGGTATCAGGAGTCAACGTGACAAGAGGTCACGGATTTGAATCTCAATCATCCCTCATTTAAAGTGAAATATTTAGCGCTAGGTATGAGTAGGGCCTATGCTACATCCACACTTCTAGCCCAATGTGCTCTCGTGTAAGGGGGCGTATTAGAGTATATAATATATTTTGGGGTCTCGACCATCAGTTTAAACTTTTAGTTGAGTTGGTTCATAATTATGATTCCGTTTCATTTAGTTTTATTTATTTTAATTTGTTCGAAAGGTTTTTAAAAAAGAAAGTAACCCTCTTAGTAAATTATAATTGAATGAAATGTAGGGATTATGTACTTTAATAAATTAATACTCATTTATAATATGGGAGTAACGGAAATACTCGATGAATTTGCTTAATTTTCTATTCTAATCCATCTTGATAAATTTATTCAGTTTTTTAAAGACATGTCTCTATGACTCTTATTCTTTATATTTTATTTTTTATTTCTAAATGTACCACTATTTTATTAGGTGTGGACTATTATGGAGTAATACTCCATTTAGCTTCTTAATATGCATGTCAATTTAACAATAGGACAAACGCACCTAACAGAATGACTAGGCTTCGTTATCTTGGACTATTAATTGATATATGATGCATTTAGTAAATGACTTTTTTATTTAATTTTTTAACCCACTATTTTTCTGAGTGGAGTTAAAAAATAACTATTGCTTATCAACTAATATTTTCAGTTAGTCATCTAAATTAATTATTTTAACTAAAAGATCCCAATAATTATTTATCAAACAAATTAACGATAAAAGGTAGTAATCCTATGAATTCCGCTAGTTAAATATAAATAAACCAACAAGTTGTAATATCCGTACATGATTTATTCATCCGAATTTCTCAGGTGGTTTACTGCAAAACATATTAATAAAAAGGATTAATGATTTAAAAATTCAATTTGTACAACAATAATTTTGGCAATTGACATGTATAATTATGTTGTATCGTGCTTCGTGACAGGAAGTTAAGTACCATAAGTAACCATTGTAAGGACCTTTAAACGAAAAGTACTCTATCTTGTAAAGGTACTTACTACTTCCTAGCAGAGGAGACCAAGAAATTTAGGAATAGAGTTGCAAAATATTTTTTAATATGTATTTTAAAGTATGATAAAATTCTAATTTTATTTTTTGCATTATATCAATAAAGTATGAGATAGAATATCTAATAATATATTTATTGAAGGTCTTTTTGTATCAAAAAAAAATTTAATATTTGATAATCATATAGGTACTGATTATTTCCTTTAAAAACAATATGATCATTATTTAAAATTAAACAAACATATTAGAAAAAACCTTGAATGTCCTCTTGGTTTAACAAAGTATAATTTATTTCTTAACAAAAAGCTTGCTTTATACAAATACATTAGGAAAAATAAACAGATTTTTACATCTGTTTAATTTTTTACTGAAATAAACTTAATATTATAACTAATTAAATATGTTTTTATTTAATACTTCCTTCAATTCATACTAATTGTTTCATTTGATTTTTGTACTTTATCCAATTCATTAATTCAATGTTATATATATTCTCTCATCGAGTATAATCAAAATTACAAAAAGCTGATATTAATAAAATTGATATTGATATGAATAAAGAAGATCTAATTTGACTACATTTTGACATTTAAATTAAAAATAAAATACAAATTAAATGATAAAAAATAATGTAAAAAAACCAAATGGGATAATTTCTTTGAATCGTAGGATGTATAATATTATTGTTTGTAAAGGATCAAGGCAAACTCATGTACTGTATTAAATTTAGTTGCGTGCATTGAAGTTGAAGGAATAATGCATTTAATACTAATATTTATATTTAATTGTCCGCGTGTTTACAAGTAAATTTCATCTGTTTCAGTGGTTGCGAGTTCAATCCTTTACAAGAGAAATTTTTTTTAAGGGGGTTGCCTGGGCCACCCCAGGCATCCAAGTAGTTCTGCCCCTGCTTATTAGTACACCACCAGATTGTCCACATGTTCAATATTTGTGTAGGAAAAAGTAGGTTCTGCAGGCTAGCATATTGAATTATACACCACAAAATCAGCATAAGAGAAAAGTTGAGTATACACATATCTTATATAGCGATAAAGTTTCATCCTAAAACCAATTGATATTAGAAGGAGTAGCCCATCAAGTATATATGTTAGTAACATAATTTTAATTTTTCAATATAGGACCACATGTGGGTTATCTTTCAACATCTACGTCTACAATAAGCCTAAACAATACAACCACACAATGTAGCCTAAACAATACGACCACACAATGTAAAACACACCGATATATAAACTTAAACGAGTACCAAAATGATATGAAAACAAGATTCAAACATTGAATTAGGGTTTCTCATTTCTCATCTATATCAAGATAGAAAAATCTATCTTATTTTTTACTATTATTGTTAAATTATTTCCTACTTTTGATATAAAAATTTTGATTTATGATTAAAGTTATGTTATGGTTATATTACCTACTTATAATCAATCTATCTTAACTTGGATTAATTTGCTTTAAAATTCTGAAATAGTAAATTAAAGTTTCTAATTTTCCATTTATCATTTGGTTTCTTGTATCAAATCAATTGTCATTTAGTGTTATTATTTGGGAAAATACAAGTTTTACATGATTTTGGATGTTTCTACTTATAAAACTACTTAAATTGTTATCGAAGTAGTTGTTTTGCCTAAGACCTTCACATTGGTATTTGGTAGTATTCGTATATGAATATAAGACATAATTTCCTAATAGTAGAGGCATCAAATCCAAAGGGTATATCCCTTCTCAATGACATTGTCTCTTTGTTCATTTGTCTTGTTATGTACTCCCCAATATAAGCTACAAAATCACAACATACTTTCCAAATTACTTCTAATCCTTGTAAAATAATCTCATATTGAGCATACAGCCAAATTGAAGTATCTAAGTTCAAATTTTAATGCGAGGCTTTTTCCCTTTTGAGATAAAATTAATCGCATTCCTCTAGTTTCTTTTGTTGAAGGGAGGACGGATATTGAGTGTTTGCATTCTTCCCTCACCCAAACCTTATTTACAAACGGAATATTGAATGGATGATGATGGTGAAATTCAAAATTTAAAAAAATCTCGTAACAGAATATTTACATTTGCCAGACAAAGAATTATAGTTCTTCTGTCCCAAAGAATTAGCCATATTTTGTCTTTTTAGTCTATCTGATTAAATTTTATTTTATTTTATTTTTGACCATGACTTTCACTTTTTCATTTATTTTCATCCACACTTTTAAATTATTTTTTCTTCTTATTTATACATTTATCCTATTTTTCTATAAAATAAACATTTTTACCACATTTATTAATATTTCTTAAATATCACCTCATATACATTTTTACTTGTATTAGGGGCTATTTCTTTAAAACGGATGGACTATATAGATGCCACAAGGCAGTAAATGATACTCCAAAAACTTAAAAGAAATAAATAGGAATCACAATCAAGAAATAAATGAGTTTATAAAAAAGGGGGGGGGGAATAGGTGATGAACATTAATGAGTAGATCATCATCAATTTAACTTATTGAGAAATGGCTCAACTATCTCATATTAAATTCTATCAGCAATACCAGCAAGGTGAAATGTCAGATATTAGAGAGAGACTGAGAAGGTGAGTAAGAGTATGTGTGAAAGAAACATGTGAATTCAATAAATGAGAAAATGATGGATGGGAAGGGAAGGGAACACTTACACACTTACACCTACACGGCTGCACTAGAGATTTTAGCATATTTAATTTGTTTGACCGTATAAAATTTTTAAAAATTAAGGGCTTTAATATTAAATCACATTCTCTGTTTTTATTTGTTCTTTTTATTTAGTTTTCGCGAAGATCCCAATGCAAGTTTAAAATCAAATAATTTTAATTGTGAGTTTCTAAAAATTCTAAAAGGTTGATATTTAGAAAATATATATTGAAACAAATCTATCAAAATTCAACATGAATATATTTTTAACATAGATGGATGAGAAATCATAATCAAAGTTTGTTACTAAAATTCATAAATTTTATTTTTAAATTTACAGATACAAAATTTAAAGATACAAAATTATTTAAAAATATTATAATTTTAAAATTTACATCCAATCTGCCAACACTAACACTATCTCCTACATTACCTTTAGCTAGACTGACACATAAGGCATGGGTTCAGGCTATGCTAACTATCTGATTTTGTTAAACTTTCGTCAAAGAATTTCTCAATTGTAGGCAATTGCCAATTTGTAAATCACTAGGTTTTTTGTGGACTTACTACACAAAAAATTTATGCGCATCAATCCCAGAGACTTATGAAGAACTTCTATGAATTATCAAATGTTCGTTAGTGATTTAGACTTGAAAAATACTAAGAAATAAATTGATATTGGATTTTTAGACTTACTCTTGGTAAATTGATACAAATATATCAATATCGTCCTGTTCATCTATTTTCACCGTATTTGTATATTATTATGTCAGTTTTCCAAAATTTTTGTATATAAAATAAATTAATAACAGTATTTCAAAACTTAGACGCTTAATTTTGATAAAATAATCCTTAAAAATTAAAAGATATAAAAATATCTTTCACAATATCTCCTTTTTTGGCGTTGGTTTCTTTATAATATTATCTCTCTCCTATTCACCCTAATACTCCCCTTTTACTTGACACATTTGTCAATGCATTAATTTTATCATTAATCTTTAATTGTACATAATTAAAAAATTATAAAAAGTTAATAATAATCTCTGCATTGATATGAATCAAATATTTTCATGTGACTCTGTTATAACTTATAAATTAAGAATAAAATACATGTTAAGAGTGATTGATTAACAATGTCAAAAGTCAAATAAAACTATCAGAGTGAATAGAAGGGAGTATTATCATATACTGTATTCTTGTATTGTATCTCATATCTCAATATACCCCATCATCATGCTATATTGCTATGTCACATGACGTTTTGTTTAAGATGAGCCTCGAATCATGGAAGAATCATTGAATTAAGTGTCAAAGCAAGGATAGGTCAAAGGAGCATTGCTCAAGCGAGCAAGGCACTGTGCTTGATTAGGCAAGCAAGGCACCGTACTCGAGTAGGCATAGCTGATGTCAAAGCAAGCATTTGTAGATGGTTCATCATCGAGTGGTATAGAAACATTAGTAATGACCAAGCAGAAGAATGGAATGAAAAACATATGCATTGGCCAAAACATCCCTTCTGTAATTCTTACAAGGGGGAAAACTGATCTATGAACAAACTGGGTATGGGCAAACAGATAATTTCATTAAAGAATACTATGCAATCCAACTAATTTCTGCAAAATTCTAGCTCCTTTCATTCCAAGGATAAATTTGACAGGTCTCTTTAATGGTTTATGAATTGAGCAACTTATATACCTACAAAAATCAATATAATCTGTGGGGTCAAGAACCAGATTCTTTTGCTGATAATACTTTTACCTTGCATAAAATGAGTAAAATATGACATGTAATTGGTGATACGCTGTGTTGGTTTGCAAGAGTTAAGCTTTGAACTGGTAAATACGGACTAATTGCCACATTGATCACATGATACCTTGACTATGCAGCCACTGCTACCTTTTGTACTTTCTTAGATGATTGTTTTGACATCTTTCCAACAGGTGGTGTTTCTGGCTTTTCAACACCTTGGATGTCAGTTATTCTCAACCGAGTGAGCTCCTACAAGTCCAATTATATATCAACTGGCAGTTCAACTGTTGACACGTGAGCTGCGAAGTAATGCCACAAAGTTCAAATCGACATTACCTGTCGGTGACCTTTGGTCCTCCGGTAGTTCTTTCTCCTCTTCTTTTTAAATATGATCACTTTGGCATCTAAAGCCTAAAAATGAAACCAAGACCCAACATTACATTACGTCAAAAACATCACAATAGCAAAAACTCAACCAAGTTCTAGCTTTGTGTCTGTTTGGCAAATGGTTGTTGGCTGGTTTGAACAGTTGAAAATATTGGCTAATATGCAAGTTGTTTAAGCTAGTAGTTTAAACCAGTTGTTATGGAAATATTTGGTAAGATATAACTATAGGTTGTTTGTCGTTTATTATAGAAAAAGTGTGTAAAAAGCCAAAGCCAATGATAAAAGTTACTCCGAATAGCTTTTTGGTTGTGACTTAAAAATCGTTTACAAAACACTTTTTAGTTGTTTGACTAACCAAAAATCAAGAGCTCCGACAAAAAACCAAGGAAAAAGCTATTTGCCAAAACCCCCCTTTACATGGCATAAACATTCACTGGAAATGAAGAGCACCTCCTAATTCTTTATACACACAATGTTTATAAAGGACCGCCTAGTGCACAAAGAATCCCCATAAGTGAGGATCTAGAGAAGGATCACGCCATAACGAAGTAACACCTGCATTTCTCAAAGAGGTTGCTTATTGAAACCTTTCAGTCACACAACAAAAATTGGACCCATGTGCCAAACAGAAAATTGAGCTATTGCAAGACTTTACCTTATGTTCTTTTTGACATGAATATTAACTTTCGGAAAAGTAAAGTTTTGGCTACTTGGTTAAGGGCATATAAGATAATGATTTTGTAATGTAAAAAAAAAAAGCCTATAGTCACTTTATCCATCAAAATGTATATCCACATCTTTCAGAAAGATCAAAAGCCTGCAGTCCAGAATTATATCACAGAAACATGAAAAATCTATAAAAGAATCTTAACGATTGATGATTTTATAATCAACTGAAATTGTGTGAAGCTAAAAATTTGTGTTAAACAGTATCTTCTCTTTCTTCTCCCAACATAGGGGATCAGTAGAAGTGCAGTCTCTATCTCTCAGCTCAATTAAAGCACGAAATTCAGTATTGAACCATATACCATTATTAAATGCAAAGAAAAGTTCCAAGGTGTCTTACATGCTCCTCCACAACAGCATGAACCACCACATCTGGCAATATAGGCCTCCCAATCATGGTTTGAAATGCTGAACCCGCCATCATGACCTTATTTAATATCAGCTGCAAGGAAACAAATCCAGGAACAACAGAACAAAATCATTAAAACAAATTAAACACTACGGGATGAAATCTGTGACAAGCAACTTGATGAAAGCATAAATAAAATTGAGAAGATTAAAAAAGTATGTACAAAAATTGGTATAAAATCTTCCTTTGTTTTTGCTTTGCCTTCTTGTATGTAAAATTTTTGGGAGAACACAAGTTAAAAAAATTAAAAAAAAAGTATGTAAAAAAGGAGGGTGTAAACATGAATTTTCTAGATAACATGAACATAGGCATCGGGAAACGAAGATCAGCATGGCAACACCTTTCACATGCATTAGGGAGAAGACTATCATGTTGCACGACATACAACAAAAAATGGGACTGAACTAATCCTAATGAAGAGGCATGGCTTGAGGCCATGGGTTGAGGCTCTTAGTGGCCTATTCGTGGAGCATATTAGTGAGTTGCGCGGAAAGTAACGTCAACATATCACATTCTATTATATGGCTATAGTGGAGATATGTACGGACATGAGGCCTCGTTCTAATTTGGCGTGGGATCTATGGGATATTTCTTGGGGAGCTATTACTTAGGCGAATATATCGACGGGCTAGCACACCTGGATGTAGACCATTGGTGGATGTCTGAGTACTTCGAGTCCTTATGTCCTCATCTTCGTCCGCGATGTAGTCTAAACAAGACAAGGGTTGAGATGTGGACTCTAATGTAGATGCCACAAGATGCATCCAAACTTGCAAGCTGTAGGAATATTTTGGACAAGCTGGTACCCACTACCCACCCATTTCTTATCCCCGTGGAAGTAACTACTTTCCCACCTGCGCTGAATGCATAAGTTAACTTTTGTAAAATAAATTATTTATAAACTATAGTTAGTCAATGTCTCGATATCTCACTATTTTTGTTCATGTAGTTATAGTTTGTTTATGTCTTTATATCTTACTCGGATTTTGTCACAACTAAAATGAGGAGAGTCCAGCATATCATGTATAAAAGGCGGATAAAAAGATAAAAGGGCTGGGTATGGGCATGGGTATGGGTATGGGTATGGGCGTATGGCAAAACAGTAGGCAAACACAGATTAACTGATTCAGTTATACAGCTCTATTTTATAGGAAATTCTATTAGAGTTTATTTTAAGAGTAGTTATCCTTGTGTATATATATAGATATTCAGGGTGTAATGTTTGGTTATGAAAAGAAACAAGAATTCAAGGAGTATTGATGGACTCGAACTGTGCTATCCACTATCTTCCCTTTCTCAAAAAGTTATTGCTCTTTCTTCCAAATCTTATAAGAAAGGGCTCAATCTATTACAACTAGGTTCAGAGAAATTCTTTCCAGTGACCTTACGGACACTCACAAATGGATTCAATGGATGTTTTTCTTGAGAAACAAGAAACTACCATGCCTCCATTAAAGAAGCTCAAAGAGCTCTAAATTACAAAATCATCCAATCATTTAAATCACTTTCTAAGAAGTGTACGAAAAATGGAGGAAAGGTCTATGTGAATGATGTGATGATCATTTTCGAAAAGCTGGTAATTCTGGGCATAAATATAAGAAGATAGGATGTCATGTTTAATGAAGAAAGAGATGAGGAGTTACAAGCCATGATAAAACCCATTTTTAACCCCTCGCTCTATCAACCCTTCGAAACCAAGACAAGCCACCTCACCAAACCCAAACATCCCAAACCCATTCAAACCTCACCACCACCCTCAAATATCCTAAAATTTGTACCACCAAAATCCAAGAACCTACCCTTATTTCTCACCATCCCGCAAACCCATCATGGCTGTCGGAGATGAACGAGCCCCAAATCCACTTCCCTTATTTTCTAACCACCACCCTCATCATCCCGCAAACCCATCAAGGTCGTCTACCTTTGTAGCTAAATGATGACAAAGAATGAACAAACTATTGCATTTTAAATGAAGCAATGCACTATAAAACAAGGCCGACACACAACTTCAATTGCTGAGTTATAAAACTGATTCCTAACCCAGTCAAATGTGGAATGACAATTCAGCCGGTCATATTGAGAAGTACACTAACACATTTGATTTAAATTGCTTCGAGGCCAATGGCCATTCAACTCTTAACTCTTAGCTCAATTAGCATACTCTCAAGCTAACCATTTATTATGGAAAATTCAGGATCATAAAAGGTCACAGATTTCAATCAACAACCTTACTTCATTTGAAAAATCAGAGGATAGCACAATACAAAATTTCGCTAACATATAGTACTAGATTACATCCAATGCTTTAAAATATAATTGAAAAATAAAAAAATGAACTGTAGCACTAAAATTACCTTATCGTTAACTTCGCAATAGTTGAGTTTCTCCACATATATGTAATCTCCATTACTCACCTTAAACTGATGTGACCCAACCTACACCCCAAAATATCAAATCAAATCAAATTAAATCCCAATTAAACCCTAAAATCAACCTTAACACGAAAATTAACACACTTGATCAAACCTGAACAACAGCAAAAACCGGTTCATAGTTCTTAAAGACCCGATCACTAGGTTGAAGAGGGCCAATAACCTTATAACCAATATCAGCAGCTTCTTTAATTTTATTTTCGACAAAATACGATCTTTCAGCAAGCTTAGATGGTTCATTTGAGATACATCTACCTTCCTCTTGACTTGAATAATCTTCCTCCTCTTCTTCATCTTCATTGTCGTCTTCGGAGTGATCATTGTCTTCCATTTCAATAAATTTCGGAGATTTAGGGTTTTGAGTGCGGGAAGAAAACTTGCGGAAAATGAATGAATGATAATGAAATTGAGAAGAGAAGATGTAAGGCAGGCGGTGAAGATGGTTAGAAAGTATGAATTTGAAAGGGTGAAAAGAGTGAGGATGATAATTTGAAAAGAAGAAAGAAGTTTGGCGGGCTAATGTGGTGAGAAATCGTCTGGACGCCATTGTTGATGTTCTAGGAACACGGACGATGAGACAGAAACAACAAATTAGGGTTTATGCCGTTGAGGGAAGTACAGGATTTCGGACTCCACCACGAGTCGACGACTGTGTAGCTCAAAATTTCCCATTTTGATTTTGATGATAGTTTAGAATTAATCATAAAATCATACAATTAACTAGAACTCTAGAAGCATAAAAAAATAAAAAAATAAAATAAAATAAAAATTTATGTGGTATAATCAAATTTGCTGTGAATGGACTATAACAATAGTGAAGAACGAGCACAAAAACAAATGCAAAGAAAAACATAGCACAACAATGAAGAGCTCTCTTGAAATAAACCCTCATTGCTTCCGGTGTATTAGCATCACTCTCATAACCCTAATGATGCTCTAAGATTCCTTATATAATCATAAAACATATTAGAAAAACCTAGGACAAAAGGGCTTAAAGCCCAAACAAGCCAAAACAGAAAGCTGACAAACAAAGGCACTGCTGGCCGCTCGACCCGAGCAGCCCTCGCTCAACTGGTCGAGCATTCTTCAGAAGCTACTGTCTTGAGCTGCTACTTGGCTCAATCGATCCACTAACGCTCGACCACTCGAGCAGCCTTCAAGACATCCTATCCTTCGTGTCTTCTCTACATTAAGACACTCTAAATCAACCTCACCTATCACTTCATTGAGTGACCAAAGCATATGCTCCCATACCCCTTTGCACACACACTATCATTCTCAAATGTGCAAGCCAATGAGTATGCTATGAGGTGATCGAGCTCACCTCCATTAAGGTGAGATTTGGAGCTTGACACAACAAAATTTACCATTTATCTTTATAAAAATTTGCCAATTGAATAATCAAATTGTTTAATTGCTACATTTGTTGAACTAAATATTATACAACTAACTTTAAAGATTTCTTTACAAAAATTTGTCTTATGGAATAATCAAAATGGTTAACCATTATACAATTAATTAGAAGGATTTGAAAATTCCATTTGGCATCCTTACAGAGATTTGCCATAAAATAATCAAATTGTTTGACTACTATATTTTTTTTGGTAAATAAAATTTTTCCGTTCATCCTAAAAAATCTAAAATACAGTCCAGACAAGAATTTCGCACTTACTTAATTTGCATCAGTATGGAAACGAGGTCCACCTTCTAGAAAGGGTGTCTTCAGCCCACTCTTTATTTGCAAAAGAGTAAATGAGAAACCAAATAGCTAGCCAACCATCCAACTAGTATCAAACTATACAAAGTATTACAAAAATAAGCGAGACACAAGTAAAACATTTGTAGATATCAATAGCAGCATCAGACGCTCAAAAACACACTAAGCAGCATTCCTGATGGATATAGTAGCTTGTGCAAACTCATCAAGGCAACGTTCCTGATCAGATCAGTATTATCAACCAGAAGATTACAACCAAACTCTAATCTTACTGTTAGTGTAGTTAGGATACAGTGCTTCAAAACAATCCCGAACAGTCAGCCTAATGGTGCACAGTACCTGTTGCGGGCTTCTCACATAACCTTTCCAAATAGCAACGTTTCTATTCATCCAGATATGGTAAATCGTAGCAGCATAAATAGCACACAACAAGCTTCGTTTCAATTGATTCTTCCTAGACTTCCTAAAGTCCATTTTATCAATAACGCAGAAACTAATCCCTACCCAACAGCGCACTGCTGCAATACATCGCACACTAAACGAACACTCAAAAGACACATGCTTAGTTGTTTTAGAATGCAAATCACACAAGGGGCACAAGTCATCCTTTACTACACCTAAGCTTAAGAGTTTGTCTTTAGTACGCAATCTCTTTTTCGCAGCTAACCAGCACACAAAACGATGATTAGGAACTGAAATTTTGTTCCAAACAAGATGTTTCCATCTAGTCTTCAAGTTAGAGCTAATAGATGCCATGTAAGTTTCTTTAATAGAGTATGAATCTTGCACAACCCATTGCTTAAGGATATCCTTCAAAACACATATTTTTTTCAATGTCCAACTAGCTGTGATAGGTGCGTTGAAAATCTCTCATTGACCTTAACTACTATATTTATTAAGTTAAATATCATACTATTAACTTAAAGGATTCTTTACAAAGATTGACCACATGGAATGATCAAAATGGTTAATTCCTATATTTATTAAATTAGATAAAGTAAAATTGATTTTATTCTATTATATGGCATAATTTATTATGCAACTAGTCTCTTGAGAGATCTTCTTTGTGAAAGATGTCTCTCAGGCCCAACCTATTAAAATTTAAATAAACTAAAAAATAATAATGGGCTTATCAAATTAGAGAAGGTTCTCTTAAAGAGACCGTCTCTCACAAGAATCTGTGTTTATTATATTTCTACTAGAAAAGTCAAAACCCTCAATTTCTCTTTAAAAATAATTCAAAAGCAGGGGTAGTATATTTGAAATGAAAAAAAAATCTATCATCAAATGAGAATAATAGAATTCTATTTTAAGAAATAATAATAATAATAATAATAATAATAATAATAATAATAATAATATTATTATTATTATTATTTTTATCATTATTATTATTATTATTATTATTATTATAACATTTTTAACATGAAAACTTCAATTTGATAATGATAATATTTTTTAAAATCATAATACTTTTAAATCTAAAATACTAATAATATCGTGCCACGGGATTCTATATTAGTTTTACACTAAATATAATAATCAATTTGGGATTTAGGTATATTCATCACTCCTTTTAATTAAATAGATATTTGGTAAAGGTGCTCGATTTATTTTCAAAAATAAAAAATGATGTAAAATAAAATGAACGATGAAAAAAAATATATGTTCATTTAGCATATTTCACACTCATTTTGCATCATTTATATTTTTGAAAATGGACCATCATGATCATCATCATCATTATACCCAGTGTATCTCGCTCATAAAAAACTATGATCAGGGTCTGGAGAGGGAAGAACGACGACAGCTCATACCCATAGAGGAGAGTGCGGTCAAAGAGCCATCGGCTCGAAAAAGGTCTTCAAACAAAGAGAAACCTGCAACTTACAAATATAATAAATAGAATACGTACAAATAACTAACAATAAAGATAAAAGTAACAAAGGAGGTAAATAGTGACAATTATAGGCAATGAACAATAGCAAACGATGGGTGAAAGGGACGGGTTTAGTAATCTAAGACGTGGATAAGGCATCGCCAATTGCCCCTATCCCTGGTCAGGTTCTTGAAAAGGTGAAATTCATGCATATCACTTTTTAATCTGTTCCTCCCACGTTCTCCTAGATCTTCCTCGACTTCTCTTGCCCTCCACTATGATGCATTTGATCCTTCTTACTGGGGCGTCATGTGTCCTTCTCTACACATTCCCAAACCATCTCAACCTGTTCTCCTACATCTTTGCGGAGAGAGGTGCAACCCTTAACTTCTCCCTGAACTCCTGATTTCTTATCCTATCCATCATAGTATTACCACACATCCACCTAAGCATACACATTTCTGTTACTTCCATCCTCTATTCGAAAACCTTATTTGCAGGCCAACATTCAGTCCTATATAACAACGCCGGTCTAATTGAAACGCAGTAAAATTTACCTTTTAATCTCCTCGAGAACTTTTTATCACAAAGCACCTCCGTTGTTGCTCGCCACTTAAGCCAACCCGCTTGTATACGATTAATAATGTCTCCATCAATCTCCCCATTACTCTGAATCACCGATCCCAAATATTTGAACTTGGACGTACATACAACAACTTCTCCCCCTATGGTCACCTCTAGCTCCCCTATCGATTCTATCCCATTGAAATTTCATCGCAAGTATTCTGTGTTCGTACGACTTGCACAACCCCATACCCTCCAAGGTTTCCCTCCACTCTTATAATTTACTATTAGCCTCCTCCTTGGTTTCTGCAACCAAAACTATAACGTCGGCGAAAAGCATGCACCATGGTACGGTTTTCCAGATGGATTTAGAGATTTCTTCCATAATAACCATAAAAATGGAAGAACTTAGTGTTGATCCCTGATGTAGTCCTACTTGAATTGGGAAAAACTCTGTCATACCCACCGGTGTATGTATGTTAGTCGCCATTCTATCATACATGTCCTGTATTACCTCAAGGTACCTTCGTGAAATACCTCTATTCTTGATGCTATCCCAAACGATGATATCCCAAACGATGCTTCGTGGTATGCTATCGTATGCTTTCTCCAGGTCTATGAACACCAGATGCAAATCCTTCTTTCGCTCCCTATACTTTTCCATCAGTCTCCTCAAAAGATGTATTGCCTTGGTGGTTGATCTTCCCGGCATGAATTCGAATTGGTTATCTCTAATTACCATCTCTCGTCTAATTCTTTTCTCAATCACTCTTTACCACAGTTTCATAGTATGGTTTAGAATTTTGATCCCTTTATAGTTCCCCCATGCTTGTGCATCACCCTTGTTTTTTAAACAGTGGGATAAGTGTGCTAGTCTTCCATTCTTCTGGCATCTTACTAGACTTCAAGATGACATTAAAGAGGTTAGTAAGCCAATGAATTCACTCTCCTAAAACCCTCCACACATAATATCAATAATCTACCCATAATCATGTGTTCTTTGGATGTCTGAAGTTTGTCGAATTTCCTCCTTTCGACCCCTAGTCTCATTGAGCAGTTGGGAAAAATATTGATGTCATCTCATCTTGATGTCCTATTGTTTTAGGAGTACTCTTCCACCTTCATCCTTAATGAAATTCACTGTCATTAGGTCCTTCTTTTTCCTAGATCTTGATTTTGCCAACTTAAAAATATACTTCTCCCGCTCTTTGGTATCAAGCGTTTGATAAAAGGCTTCAAACGAGCGATCTTTTGCCTTTGCTACTGCCTTCTTAGCCGCCCGCTTTGCTTTTTTATACCTCTCCTTCTTATGTGTCCTATCCTCCTCCTCCGTGCAAGCCATAAGCTCCTTGAATCTCCTGTTTTTGTCCTTTATCTTGTTTTGCACTTCTTCGTTCCATCAGCACGACTCTTTGTACACCTTTGATTTCCCTGTCGACACTCGTAATGTCTCCTTTGCCACTTTTCGAATGGTTTCCGCCATCGTCGCCGACATTTGATTTGCATCGTCTGATATACTTGGGTAGCCCGACGTCTTAATCTTATTTGACAAGGTTGCAACCATATACTCTTTAAGTTTACCCCCACGTGATTGTCTGCCTGACCTTTATGTTCTTCTCGACAATCTTTCTCCTCATATAAAACACTGGTACTAATAACTTATGTTGGGTGGGCATCTCTGTACCCAGCACGACCTTACAGTCCAAACAAGAGCTCCGATCAACCTTCCGAACTAAATAGTAGTCAATTTGGGTTGCATGCCTACCACTCTTGTTGGTAATAAAGTGCTCATCCGTCTTTCTAAAGATCGAATTTCTATATCCAACTCCTTTGCTAACGCAAACTCAAGCAAGATCTCTCCACTCTCGTTCCTTACACCATAACCAAACCCACCATGAACTGAGTTATAGTTAACTGCCTCCTTACCTATGTGTCCATTGAAGTCTCTACTTATTAAAACTTTTTCATTGGCAGGGATGGTATCTATAAGGTCACCAAGATTATCCTAAAAATCACGTTTGAATTCTTCATCTAGGCCAACTTGCGTTCCATACGCACTAATGATCGATATGACCTCTTCTCCCACTACTATTCTAACTAGCATAATCCTATCATTGCACCTTCTAAATTCTACCACTTGCTTTAGGATATCATTAGCTACAAAAATTACTCCACTTCGCTTTCCATCCAAACCTGCATACCATAACCTATAACCGTTTAAAACGCTTGTTTTTTGCTCTTTCCACCTAGTTTCCTGAACGCAAGCCACTTGAATCTTGTATTTAGAAAGTTTAATCGCCAACTCCAATGACTTGGCTTGTAGCGTGCCTATGTTCCAAGTCCCCACTCTTAGTTCAACATCCTGCTTACGTTGCCCCCTTCAACCCCCCCCCCCCCCCCCCCCCGGACCTAACCTTAGGTTACCATTAGTCTGCCTTAACTCTATACTCGACTATCTGTGGAACAGACCAGACGTTAAAGGACAGTGACGCGATTAACTTAAACATAAACAAGCCAAGACCCCACAAAGATTAGAATAGAGACATACATTTAAAAGATAACTAATAATAAATAAAGGTACAGGTAGAAATAAATACAATCCGCTTAGATTGAAACTTCATCAGGAAAAAAATTACTTTGACGATGAACACTGAAGACTCAACTCTCTTAAATAATAAGGAAAGATTAAAGACTTAATTCTCTTGGATGATGATAATTCAAAACACATATTGTTTAAACAAATAAATTAAGTAATTACATTTAATTGTTTAAGTAAGTTTAAAATCATATTTGATACACATTTGATTTATATTTTTAAGAAAGAAGTCGATGGAATGTGCTTAAAGAACTTAAGTTTATTTTAAAGTGATTTTATAAGTTCTGAAATGTGTTTCAAAGTCTTGAAGATAATTACGTTCTTAATCAGGTTAGTTTCGTAATTATATTTGAAATATTTTAATAGGTCAATGTTCCTTGAAATTATATTTGAAATATTTTAATAGGTCAAGGTTCATTAAAATTAACATTGGATTTATTTGAATAAAGTTTAAATATTTTGTTATACATTGTTGCTTAACGTTTAAATATTTCATATTTAAACTTAGATTTAAAATATGTGATTAAAATTATTTGGTGATTAAATATAGTACAAGGTACACATGTTTTATTATTAATTGTACACGGCTATATTTAAGCAAGATCTAGATTTACTATTATTTGGATGAAATTTGAATTTATGCTAAAAATAGTAAATAGCGATCCTAAAAAATAGGAATTAATTTAAATGGTTATTTAAATGTTGATAAATCTGGTTTATGCTTATTATTCAATATCTTGTTTAAGTACTAACATGGCAGCATAGCATTGGACAATTACAAACACAATGACGAAATTATTATTAAGCTGTCAGTACACGTCAGTTTGAAGATAACCTCAAGATCTTGAAGTCAGGCGCTGAAAGACCAGGTCAACAGAAAATAACGGATAGGAGCCTTCTTGTTTTTGAAGATGTGTTGAGGCGTACACTATATATATGAGGCTTCCGTCCAGAACTAAGACAACATCTTGATACACCTTTTCTTACAACTTTCTATCTTGATTTAAGATTTCTCTAAGTGTTTAAAGAGTTGTAATTCTTAGTTCATCTAGCTCTTACATTTGTAATAGGCTTAAGAGTTCAAAAAGAGTTAGATTAAGTTTAATACGCCTAATCAAGAATACTTTTTAAAGTGTTCAACTTGTGAATCTCTATTGTGAGATTTGGGATTTTGCTTTTATTAAAGGGACTTGTAATACGGTTCTTCAAGGGGAAGAACGTGGTGAGAGGAGATAGTGAGATCTTCTTGGTTGTATTAAAGTCGGATTAATAAAAGGCGTTGAAATCCTACGGGTTGAAAGAGAACCCATAGGCGGGGAGTAGGTTGGTTAGAACCGAACCTCGTTAACATATCGTGTGTTATACTTTAAAGTTTATTTTTCCGCACATACGTTATAGTTTACGAATTGGCTCAAAACTGTTCCAGCAGACAAGTTTTGACAGACTCCTCAAACTCTTGAGACAAACTGCCAGAAAATTTTAAAAGTCCAAACTCTCTATTCACCCCCCCCCTAGAGAGTATTCTACCTCTTATTAACTTTCATTTGGTATCAGAGCTAAGTTTCACACAAAAAGATTAATATCTTGTGATGGATCCAATAGGAGAAGGGTTGTTTGCTCAAGGTCGTTCGTGTTCAAGACCTCCTTTGTTTTGCGGTACAAATTTCTCACATTGGAAAACTTTGATGAAAATGTTTGTGATTGATCAAGATATGGAGCTTTGGGAGATCATAACTAAAGGACCTAAGATTCCCATGAAAAAGGACGCTCAAGGAAATGATGTAATAAAGTCCGAGTCCGAATATTCACAAACAGATTTGGAATGGGTTTCCAAAAACTATAGAGCAATGAATCAATTATGTTGTGCTTTGAATGGTACTGAGTTCAATCGAGTTTCTTCATGTACAAGTGCTAAAGAAATATGGGACAAGTTGGTTGTGACATACGAAGGAACAAGTCAAGTAAAGGAAACAAAGATCAACATCCTCATGCATCAATATGAAATGTTCAAAATGAAAAAGGATGAGAATATAAATGAAATGTTTACTCGTTTTACTTTGATTACTAATAGTTTGAATTCTCTTGGAAAAACTTTTACTAATGCAGAAAAAGTCCAGAAGGTCTTAAGGTGTCTTCCAAGATCTAAATGGGGACCAAAAGTAACAGCCATAGAAGAAGCTCAAGACTTGAGAGTTCTATCGCTTGACGATCTCCTTGGAAAACTCACAACACATGAACTTACCCTACATGATGATGGAGATAATGATGTAATACCTTCCATGAAAAATCTTGCATTAAAGGCAAAGAAACATCATGAATCCTCAAGTGATAGTGAAGATAGCGATGATGAGGAAGATCCATTTGCGTTAATTACAAAAGGTCTTGAAGGAATTATGAAGATGCGAAAACGATTTAAGAAATTTAAATCCAGAAATAAAGGTAAGTCTTCTAATTCTAATTCAAATTTTAAGACTAACAAACTTGCTTGTTTTGAATGTGGTTCTACAGAACATATCGTAAAGGACTGTCCTAAGAAGAAAAGGCAATCCTACAAAAAGAACAAGAACAAACAAGCGATGGTTGCAACTTGGAGTGATTCCGAAGTATCATCCGAATCTGAAAATGAAGATGGACAAGCTCATATATGTCTTATGGCTGATAATGATGACAATAATGATTTAGATCAAAATCACAAAGAGGTACGTGAATATCTTAACACATGCACAAAAGATGAATTGGTTATAACACTCCTAAATATGTTTCAAATTGAGAAAATTTTAAAAGATGAGAAAAACATTTTGGAAGATCGAATACGTCATTATGCTGAAGGTTGTGAAGAAATTATAAATAAAAATAATTCGCTAAAGGCTGAAAAATCAAATCTTGAAAAGACTGTCAAGGTCTTGAAAGAACAGAATCTCAGTCAGACTAAACAGCTTATTGATCTTAAAAATGAGAACAATGATCTTGAAGCCAGGATCAAAACCTTGAAACTGGAATCTGAGAAAAATCTACAAGCATTAAACAAGCTTAATGAGTCTGAATCTAAACTTACTAAAATGCTTACACAACAAAAATCAACTAGTGATAAACGTGGTATTGGTTATAATCATGTTACACATAACTATAAGAGTAAAACCACATTTGTAAAAGGTGCAAATAAACATAAACGTACTCCTACTTGCACATTTTGTTGCAAAAAAGGACATATAAGATTTGCATGTCCTTACAGACGTAAAGACGATTATATTATCAAGAATTCCTTTCCTTTTGAATTACGTGAACAGATAAAGCAAATATGGGTTCCTAAAGGAACAAGACCACCCAACATGGTCTATCCCGAATATGGTTCCAAATTTGTCACTTGGATAGCCAAGTAAGGTTGAGAAAGGTTATTTTCTTTTGTTTTGTAGGATAAACAAAAATGGATTCTGGATAGTGGATGCTCGAGGCATATGAGTGGTAAAATATCTTTATTTTCTGAAATTAAAGAAAAATGCAATGGCTCAATCACCTTAGGAGATAAAGGTAAATGCAAAATTTTAGGCGTTGGTAAAATTGGTAAGAATCCATCTAAAACTATTGACAATGTTTATTTAGTTGAAGGTCTAAAATTTAATTTGCTAAGTGTGTCTCAACTATGTGATAAAGGTAATGAAGTAATTTTTGACAAAGAAAAATGTGTTGTTAAAAATCCCAATACTGGAGATACTCTCATTACTGCTCTTAGAAATGATAATGTTTATGCTTTACATACTAACGAAATTGCAGTGCAAAATTTCAAGTGTTTGAAAGCTATTACAGATAATCCAAAACTTTGGCATAGACGTCTTGGCCATATCAATACTCACACCATGCTGAAGTTGGTAAGTAAAGATTTAGTTAAGGGACTTCCAGCTCTTGACTATAAACAATGTTCTATTTGTGACGCATGCATTAAAGGTAAACAAGTAAGAAGTTCATTTAAACCGAAGAAAATGGTAAGTACATCAAGACCATGTGAACTATTACATATTGATTTATGTGGACCAATGCGTGTACGGAGCATAAGAGGTAAATCTTATATCCTAGTTATAGTTGATGATTATTCTAGATTTACGTGGGTTGATTTTCTAAAGGATAAAAGTGAAGCCTTGAAACTGTTTTCAAGACGTTGTAAAGAGATGCAAACTCAACTGAACCTTCCAATAGTCTCGGTTAGAAGTGACCATGGAAGAGAGTTTGATCAATTAGGCTTTGACTCCTTTTGTGAAAAATATGGTATAACCCATAACTTTTCAGCTCCTAGGACACCTCAACAAAACGGTGTAGTTGAAAGGAAAAATCGAACTTTAGAAGAGATGGCAAGAACAATGCTTATTGAAAATGGATTAGCTAAACACTATTGGGCTGAAGCTGTTAACACAGCTAATTATGTTTTAAATAGATGCCTTATAAGACCCATACTTAAGAAAACTCCCTATGAGTTATTCAAAGGAAGAAAACCGAATATAGCATACTTTAAACCATTTGGTTGCAAATGTTTTATTCATAATAATGGTAAAGACAATTTAGGTAAATTTGATGCTAGAAGTGATGAAGGTACATTTCTTGGATACTCACTTAATAGTAAAGCTTATCGAGTGCTAAACAAACGTACAGGTTTAGTTGAAGAAAGTATACATGTTGTTTTTGATGAATCCGAAAATGCAACTTTAAGTGAAGGTTTTAAAGAGTTAAACCTTAATAAACATTTTGATGATTTAAGTGATGATGAACTGGATATTAAAAATGCTAATGCAGTTAAAAAGATTAACATGCAGGATACCATACAAAGTATTGAGGATGAAGGAAAACAGGTTGTTAACATTGAAGACTCACAGTCTGATCTTGAGACCCAACCTCAAGATCTTGAGATAGTTCCTGAACATACTGTTTTGGGTACACCAATTAGAAATACTTCAAATGAAGTAAGTACAAGTTCATTAAATGAAAACACACCATCCATACTACGAAGAAGAACTAGAAAGTCATATCAACATCCTCCAGAGAACATTATAAGTGATCCAAACAAAGGTACGCAAACTCGATCCTCTCTTAAGAATCTATGTGCATTTTCTGCTTTTGTTTCTCTCATAGAACCTAAAGATGTTAAAGAAGCATTACAAGAACCAGAGTGGATCATTGCAATGCAAAATGAATTAAATGAATTCGAAAGGAACAAAGTTTGGGATCTAGTTGAAAGACCTCCAGATCGTACTATTATTGGAACAAGATGGGTCTTTCGAAATAAACTCAATGAGGATGGAGATATTGTAAGGAATAAAGCAAGACTGGTAGCTCAAGGCTATAATCAAGAAGAAGGAATAGATTATGATGAAACTTTCGCACCTGTGGCAAGATGCTGATTATGCTGGATATAAAGTTGATAGAAAAAGCACCTCAGGATCGTGTCAGTTCTTGGGAAATTCATTGATCTCTTGGTATTCTAAAAAGCAAAATTCAGTTGCTTTATCTACAGCTGAAGCTGAATACATAGCTGCCGGTGCATGTTGCTCTCAAATTTTATGGATTGCTCAACAACTTAGAGACCTTGGAATTGATTTCAAAGGCATACCAATAAGATGTGATAATACAAGTGCAATTTGTATTACAAAGAATCCTGTGCAACATTCTCGTACAAAACACATTGAGGTACGTCACCATTTTATAAGGGATCATGTTGAAAAAGGTAATATTTCTTTATCTTTTATATCTACTGAAAATCAATTAGCGGATATATTTACAAAACCTTTAAGTGCTGATCGTTTTGCTTATATACGTATGGAACTTGGCATGCTAAATGACGTTGCATGAATTAAGGGGGAGTATTATCAAAGAATAATGGCATATGAGTAAAAGGATTGAAACGATAATTACTTAAATACCAAGTATGCATTAAGGGGGAGCATTACGTATTGTTGTGATCATATATGTGTTTATGCATATTTTTGAGAATTGAAAATTTGATTTCAATTTCTTAAAAAATTATTATTATTTGTTTTATAAATATGGGATTTATAATTGAATACCTTTAATTAATAAAGGATATTTAATTATTTTAAAACAAAATTGTTTGTTTCGATTAGTTGTGAACATCATCAATGCGTTAAAATTGTGTTCATTATTTTGGTTAATAAATTCAATTAATCTCATAATTGTATTTCCACTGATTCACGGTTGAAAACCAAAATTAAATGCTTGTTCACCATGATGCACAAACCGGTCAAGCTTCACACACACACACACCCTTTGCATTCTCTTGTGTTGTCAAATCAATCAATTTAATGAAAGTACAAATGCATGTACTATACTCCTTAAAAGAGAGTAAAACGCTTTACTCATTCATTTACTCACAAAATCTTTTTCTGATTTTCTCTCAAAACCGTCTCTTTCACTTTCCCTTTCAAGCTTTTCATACTCTACTTCAATGGCACCTAAAAGAAGGATGAGTAGATCCTCTTCAAAATCCGAAAAAGGAGAATCATCTAAATCACAAATGGCTGAACCTATAACCCCTGTTGTTTCACCATTACACACTTTTGATGTTCCTAAACAATGGTTCGAAAATCATACTGCTTATGGGAGATGGGTTGATATTTTTCGACAAAGATTACTTTCCTTTGTTGATATACTTGATTATAATTTCTTTCTGTTTGAAGACTTTGAAATAATCTCTGTTTTTATTCAATCTACTCCTGGTATGTTATTAAGTCCTGGTTCTACTACCTATCCAACTCTTGTGAAAGTTTTCTATTCAAACTTATCTTTTGTTATGATTGAAGGAGAACATGCTTTAAGAAGTTTTGTTAAGGGTCAAGAGATTGTGATTTCAAAAACCCTAATGAATGACATTTTCAAATTTTCTCATAAATCTGATGATCAAACTCCTAATATTTTGGCGTTACAAAATGCTAGGGATATGTTCATACTTGAATCTTATTCTGATTTCTCTTCTACTAAACAGTTAACACATAATGCTTTGAATTTAAATGGTAAATTGTTACACTACATTCTTGTAAGAACCGTTTTCTCTCGCAACACTTCTTGTGAATTGGTTACTGATGCTCATCTTATACTGATGTGGAAGATTGCTTCTCTGAAAAATGTTGATTTTTCTTCTATTATTTTCTCCACAATGCGATTTTGTTGCTCACATTCTCGCAATTGCTCTCTTCCTTATGCCAATCTTTTAACATTGATCTTTGATCATTTTAATCTACTCTCTGATTTAGAGGAAGTGGATTGTTCTGGTCCAATTTCATTATCTACTGAAATTCTTCTGCCTCTTGGTATTTTCAAAGTGGATGGCAAATATGAGTTGTACTCAAATTTGTCTTCAACTCATAAAGAGGATCTTCAAAAGATTCATGGTAAGCGGCTTACACGTCTTGAACCTCATATCAAGGAACACACCACTCTTTCCCGACTTCAGTCTCTAGATTTGGAGGTTGGTGAAATGAAATCTTCCCTACTGGCATTACATGATAAAGTGTCTACTCTTACTTTTATGTTAGACTCTTTTATGAAAGAAATGAAGGGAATGATAGTAGAAGATGTGGTAGTGGAAGAAGAGGTCAATGATGGTGATGCTGCTGAACCTCAAGAGGCTAAGGCTAAGGAGAAGGATAAAGAAGGTGAAAAGAATGGAGATGATGAAGTTACTGGTGAGGGTCAAACTATTGATGTGAATATTGCTGAGACCACTCCAATCCAAACAATTAATCCAACTGTTGATGAAACAATTACCCCTGGACAATCCAAACCTTCCAAGAAAAGGAAGAGAAGGTCTAGGAAGTAATTTTTGTTGATTATGCATGTTATGGCTTTGATGAACAATATTTTCTTTTCGGCAAACAATACTTTCTTTTGATAATCCCAACATTTTATAACTCCTTGTTTACTTTTTGATGAAAGTCAAAAAGGGGGAGAATGTATATTATGTATGTATGCATGCTATACTCACTTGTGTATGTATGCATGCTATACTCACTTGCTCTACTTGCTTTATATTTTGATAATGTTTTGCATGATTGCGCATGATTGCTTGCTTATACATGTTCTGAAATATTATGTTCTGAAAAATTGTTAAATGTTTTGTTTAAATGTTTTGCTCTGATAAATTGTTCTGTATGCTTAACATTCATGCTTAAGGGAGACATAATGTATATGTTTAAGGGAGATATGAAAATTTAGTTGCATAACTTGATATTTGATTGATGATTATAGATTATTATTCATAATCATAACTTGATAATCATGTCTTTAATAATAAAGTTTTTGAAATGATATTGATGACTATCATATTTGCATATATTATGATTGGATATTTGTTTACATAAACAATGATTGTAATGATGTGATATAACATAGTTCTGTTTTGAAACTGATCTTAAAATCTTGAAGAATGTTTCTGAAAAATGATAAAGTCTCGAAAATGTTTTTATATATTATTATTATTCGTGCTTTCATTTCATTATAACTTAGAAATATGATTTAGGTAAATATGGTTTTGACTTTCATCAAGGGGGAGATTGAAGACTCAACTCTCTTAAATAATAAGGAAAGATTAAAGACTTAATTCTCTTGGATGATGATAATTCAAAACACATATTGTTTAAACAAATAAATTAAGTAATTACATTTAATTGTTTAAGTAAGTTTAAAATCATATTTGATACACATTTGATTTATATTTTTAAGAAAGAAGTCGATGGAATGTGCTTAAAGAACTTAAGTTTATTTTAAAGTGATTTTATAAGTTCTGAAATGTGTTTCAAAGTCTTGAAGATAATTACGTTCTTAATCAGGTTAGTTTCGTAATTATATTTGAAATATTTTAATAGGTCAATGTTCCTTGAAATTATATTTGAAATATTTTAATAGGTCAAGGTTCATTAAAATTAACATTGGATTTATTTGAATAAAGTTTAAATATTTTGTTATACATTGTTGCTTAACGTTTAAATATTTCATATTTAAACTTAGATTTAAAATATGTGATTAAAATTATTTGGTGATTAAATATAGTACAAGGTACACATGTTTTATTATTAATTGTACACGGCTATATTTAAGCAAGATCTAGATTTACTATTATTTGGATGAAATTTGAATTTATGCTAAAAATAGTAAATAGCGATCCTAAAAAATAGGAATTAATTTAAATGGTTATTTAAATGTTGATAAATCTGGTTTATGCTTATTATTCAATATCTTGTTTAAGTACTAACATGGCAGCATAGCATTGGACAATTACAAACACAATGACGAAATTATTATTAAGCTGTCAGTACACGTCAGTTTGAAGATAACCTCAAGATCTTGAAGTCAGGCGCTGAAAGACCAGGTCAACAGAAAATAACGGATAGGAGCCTTCTTGTTTTTGAAGATGTGTTGAGGCGTACACTATATATATGAGGCTTCCGTCCAGAACTAAGACAACATCTTGATACACCTTTTCTTACAACTTTCTATCTTGATTTAAGATTTCTCTAAGTGTTTAAAGAGTTGTAATTCTTAGTTCATCTAGCTCTTACATTTGTAATAGGCTTAAGAGTTCAAAAAGAGTTAGATTAAGTTTAATACGCCTAATCAAGAATACTTTTTAAAGTGTTCAACTTGTGAATCTCTATTGTGAGATTTGGGATTTTGCTTTTATTAAAGGGACTTGTAATACGGTTCTTCAAGGGGAAGAACGTGGTGAGAGGAGATAGTGAGATCTTCTTGGTTGTATTAAAGTCGGATTAATAAAAGGCGTTGAAATCCTACGGGTTGAAAGAGAACCCATAGGCGGGGAGTAGGTTGGTTAGAACCGAACCTCGTTAACATATCGTGTGTTATACTTTAAAGTTTATTTTTCCGCACATACGTTATAGTTTACGAATTGGCTCAAAACTGTTCCAGCAGACAAGTTTTGACAGACTCCTCAAACTCTTGAGACAAACTGCCAGAAAATTTTAAAAGTCCAAACTCTCTATTCACCCCCCCCTCTAGAGAGTATTCTACCTCCTATTAACTTTCAAACACAAACAAAAATTACAATATAACGATCAACACAAACAAGGAACAATTTAATGTAAACCAAATAAACAAGTATCACTTAATCACTTAATACATCAAATTCAAAATAAAAAACAAACACTGATAAGCAAAATAAAAAGAAAGTAAATAAAAAACAAAACCACTAGAATACTTAGGATCAAGAGAGGATGGATCTCACTAAAATATATCCTAATAAAAATCTTCAATTTTAGGGTTAACAAGAAAGAAAAATGGAGAAATGGAATTAACCTGGGTAGTGGCAGCAGCTGGCGCCTGACTGCAGTGGTGCTGTCGGCGGCGAGTCTATATCTAGTTGTGGTGCTAGTCGATCGGCTGGTTGTTTTCCTGTGGTTTTTTATTCGATGTATTAAGTTGGTGCTGTGGCGCTGAATTCAAAGTGGTTTGCTACTTGCTACTCCTTGGTAGTGATGATGGTACCGGCAGACGATTGAGGAGGGAGGCAAAGTCATATGGTGGTGGTGATTACGCCAGATCCTACTTGCAAATAGACAAGAAAGAACCAAAAAAGGGGAGGCTAGTGTAGAACTCAATGAGAGAAAAAGAGCCGTTAGTGGTATGAATACATCAATTTTTGAAAATGGACCCATCACTTTTATTTTATTCTCATTTTTTAAATGTAATAGAAAATATCTTTCAAAATAGGTACTCCTAATATGTAATAATTTAGAAAATATTCTAAATAAAATTTCAAATACTTACGAATATTATTATCTAAACCTATGCACCTAGTACATAGTTTATAAAACTGTTAATAAATAACATTTCTTTTAATGGAAATATTTTCACAGTTTTCTTTAAATTAAAAGATCTAAGTGTTCTTTTGTTTTTGTGTCATTTTTTAATGTTTACAGATATTTAGCGCCAAAACCTTATATTTTCTCTCGGCAAGTCAATTCATGATATTTCCCTACATCATTACAATAACAAGTTTGATTTGCACTTCTTTTTATAAAATAACCACACCAAAGTGAATTTGATTTTTATTTATTCAATCCAAATTAAAATTTGAAGTTTTTTATTTCGCAATCTAAGTCAAACCATATTTAGTCAAAATGCACAATAAAATAAATTTAGCTTGAAACAAAATTAGCAAACTAAAATTCTAAATCAAAAATAGAGTAGCATAATTGGTCAATTTAAACTTAAACCCTTAATCTTGGTTTTGCAATTCGAATGCTTTAAGTTTTTTGTTCGTTATTAGAGCACTCTCAATGGTGTATAAAAGAAAAATGTCCTCTTCAATTTCTCTCTAGAGTTATCTTTTCATCCACATTATTGTTTTGAGTGGAAATTTTTGTTATTTCAAGTTTGTTCCATTCATGAGAAGAAAAAAAAAGGTTTCCTTACCACTTTCTCTCCTACTTTATATTTTATCTCATCTTATTTTCTTTCTCCTCCCTATTTTCTAATTTCTTACATATTTTTTTTTCATATACATATTAACAATCACATTGTTTTATTAATAGTTCGTAAAACATTATTATGACAAAAAAATATTAATTAAGAAATAATTTATGTGGTTAATAAATATTTATAGTTAGTTTATTTAATTCAAATGATGAAATATACAAATTAAGGAAGAATCCAAATCACTAAAATATTGTGAAAATTTGGGGTTATTGGGATACATTGGTTCAAGTAAATTTTAACAAAGCTAATTTTTTTCAAAATAATACCACTAATAAATTAAAATTAACAATATAAACTAATAATGTAAACAATAAACCTATTGAAACTATTTTTATGAAATTGGAGACAAAAGAGGAATTTTGAATTGTGTCAAAAAATAGGAAAAAGAGTTATAGAGATTTTTTTATGAATTTTAGTACATGTTTTCTAAGTCTTAATAATTCAAAAATTATGGTTTAAAAATAATTTCCTAAGATATTATTTGAATTTTAATTGGTTGCATGGTTGGACACATGTCACACTCCTAACGCATATGCTAAAGTGCCCAATCAGCAATTTATACAATTTAATAGTTTTGCGAGGTGGTAATGAACCCCCTAAATTTCCCACGCAAGTAGTTCTTTATAGAAACATTTGAGAGAATCTTTTATAGATTTTCACCATTGGGATACACTTTCACCCAAAAAATTTCACTAAACAAAAAATCTCCTCCATTGGGATAGTTCTTAAAGCCTTCACATTTGTACATCAGTACAATGTTTATTAAAAACCTAGTTTAATCTGATTTGAAAACAAAGCACTTATTTTTATTCGAGTTAGATTTTCTAATTTTATTTTTAAGTAACTTATCAACAAATTTTCCATCCAATCAAACAAAATAAATAGAAAGCAATAGCGAATGCCTTGAAAAGAGGAAAGAATAGTGTAGAAATAGTAATTAGTAGTAATAGTAATGAACAATAAATATTGCTTTGTAAATGCAAGTCTCCTACATCGTTATTGCGAGTGAATAACACCATTATCACAATACGATATTAAATTCTCTACTACACTTTTTCCTCATAATCTCCCGTAACATATTAAAATATAATTATTTTCTACATTTTTTATTTGAAAATTTTTCAAAATAATGTTTCCCCCAAATATATTAAAAATAAAATATAAAACTAAAAAAATTCAAAAAAGCATTTGTGCTAGAAGTTTCCATTTGTGTGTTTACATGAGCGGTTCAAGAAAGGGGTGCCTTTAGCTTGAAATTTTGAACCCAACTATATAAACATTTTCGCCATTAACCTTAAACCAGACAAATCAAGTTTCACGACGTATCTTCTCCTTTATTTTAGTTTTCTCCCCAATAGTTTTGTTCATCTTTCTCTCTGCTGCTTAGGGTTTTTTTTTCCTTTTAATTTCTCAATTCCCCCAATCCTTTTGTTTAATATTTCGATTCCCAGGTGCGTTTTCTGTTTTAATCTTACAACATAATGCTTTTATTTCATGATTTCATCTCAATTTGGTATTATTGTTCGTGTTGATTGTAATTAAAGCCGGTTTTAATCAGAAATTTCTTTGTCTGATCATTTATTAAAACATTTATGGGTGATTTTCTGGGTTCATGGATTCGATCTTTGTAGAAACAAATGTCTCTTATAATTTAGTCGTGATTATTTATCTTCAATTTTCATAGCATGTATATGAACGATAAGAATTTGTTGCTTGCTTTGATTTGTTGTGAAGCAATACGCTTTTTTTTGAGCTCTATATATAGAAACTGACGTTTTGTTTCTGAGAATAAAGCTGTCTGAATTGTGAGATCCAGGTGTTGATTTGATTGTTAATTTGCTTCTTATACTCGTTGCTTTTAGTTCGTGGAGGTTATTAGATGTTATTTTGTTTGCTCTTCAATGGGTTCGGTTTTATTATAGTGCTAACTCCTCAAAATTTAACAATTGTTATTGTGCAGAGCAAAACTCATAGATAAACCCACTTTGTTGTTATGTGTGATAGGTGTTGGTTGTTTTACATAAATCTACTTGATGGAATGATTGTGTGTTAATTAGTATTCTAATTACTGTAGAGGAGAAATAAACAAATCAATCGATAAACCTGAACAACAATGAAAAGAATGCCAACCCAAGCCTTAACTCCAAATTGGGGTTAGCCACCATATGAACCATATGATCACCTACCAAAATACCTTTATCCCTTTAATCATGTATAATGCCATCCTTCATATTGAGATTAAATTTAAACTTATAGTTGTTCTATTCCTTATTGCATTTGATGATGTATTATTCCTAATTATAAAATTTGTCATAGATGCTTACCTTTTCTAAGTGGTGGGGCCTCAATAGGGATGATCGGGTTTTGCATCGTATGGTATTATGTTACCCAAATATAACACATGTGGCCCTTGTACCATTGTCGACACTAATTGACACAAATACGAACACGAGACCCTCTCTGTATATTTTTTTATTCTTATATTAGTAACAATACTAGCTTTTTCTATTTTTGTTCCTATCAAGTTTCATTGTAGTAGTTGTGTTCGTATTCATGTTCAAATTCAGTACAATGCCCAGTGTCATAAACTCTTAGCCTTTCACGACTCTCGAACATGTGTAGGATATCTATGTCAAGGTTTCCAGGTAATATAGGGTGAAATGATGAATGTTTTTAGAACATTTCATGACTTGGAAATTTCATTTAATGGAAACATGAGGAAAGGTCACTCAAAATACATGATGAAAGGTCACTATATGCTAATCATGAGAGATCATGTAGATTGTTTCAATGGCTTGATCAATAATAATTAGATCTTGTGGTTTTACCAATGGAGTTGTCAAAGTTTTTGCTAGGGTTGTACTACAGATGTGGAAAGTATTAGGATTACTGCACATTGGTTAGAATGATAACAAAGTGAAATGGCTGCCGAAAACTTTTGTCCTTCATCTATATTCTACTAGAGTTGAGTGTCATTCTAAATGCTTGACTAGTGTTCTAATAGTAGTGCTACTTGTGGTAATAGAAGAGTCCACTAATTTGAATTTTGAATAATTGACATGAGCCAATTGTATTAGATGTCTTTTTAGTTGGTGGTATTATTATTTAGGACTAATGATGTTATAAAGTTTTGTTGCATTTCCTCTCCTGCATAACCCTAGTTCATAAATGTGGGTTAGCTTTTGGAAATTTTAGTACTCTTTTCATTCCGAATTAGTTGTTTAGTTTTTTTTGGGGTCATTTATAACTTTTGCCTATTAAACCTTAAAATTTAACCTAATATAATCCACCTAATGCTACTTTAATGCATTTACGCGATACATTTAACTCAATATGTTTGTTTTTAGTACATTTAATTACCTTATCCTTAGTTTTTTCTTTCTATATCTAACATTTTTAAAAAGTTGCGTAAAGCCTTACATTGCTACTAATTTGGGACATATGTAGTTTTAATTAGCAAGGGTATGGTAGTTTGTGTAAACACTGCAAGATAACTTATTTTCATTCTTAATAAAGCCAAGATGCATGATTTCAGAATATTATGGAGTACAAAAAAAGACTTATTAAATCATGTGCGCTTCTTATATATACGTAGTTTCGAATAATGTTTGCTATATAAGGTCAATTTAAAACTAACTCTTGATTACTACTCCCTCTGTCCCACAAGGGTTTGTAATAAACCTTTTGAGACAAAGGGACTATTAGGGTAAGGTTGGGTACTTTTGATCTTATACATACTACACCCTCGTCAGGTGAGTAATGAAATGTTGTATGGAAGAAATTTATTTGAGCTCATAGTTGATATGAGTAATTTATGGAACTTTTTTACCAAGTTATTAGTATACTTTAATGCTACATAGTACATATAGTTATTAAGAATTTGAGTGTATAAAATTGTGAGGCATCTAATATATCAATTAGAAGTGGTAGTACTTAATTTCTCTTTTTTGTTTCAATAAAGTAGTTGTTCAAGAATTACAATCAAAAGATTCTTGTTAGCATTAATAATTCGTGTTTGTCACATTCTCGAATCCTCTTTGAGGAATATATATGGCAAATTTGCATCTCCGAGAAAATGGACTAAGAACTTCTATAGGAATTTTTGTCACAAAGAAAAGAATCTTTTTTTAATTTCATTTGGATACATATATGTTGAGATCTAAATATTGGAAAAAGAAATTGAACTTTTATAAAAATTGTATGTCTCAGTGTAAAACGTTTCTTAATTTACATGAAATTTGTACTTCAAATAGACATGTTCTTTTTTAGGCAGGAACAACTGTGCAGCTCTTAAATTAGAGTGTGTAATTTCTCATTGATTCATCCTACGTTGGAAGCAGTCATTGCATGTGGTTGGGCTTCTCAACTGTTGTGGTAAAAAGTAAAACACTGATTTTTGTTGTAGATTGTATCTATGGTAGCTATTTTGCCAATACCTATTAAAATGTTAGATCATTGCTTCCTACTAGTAACTAGTGAACACTCAAATAAATATATTAAGATTTTGGCTTTTAATAAAATAGTTTGTAGATACTTCTATCCTAATGTATTGCAGAGTACTATGAAAATGAAACAGTTCCTATGTTTTGGGCTCTTTTGCTCCTTGATCTCTTTATTCTTTTTTTTTTTTCTAAATATGGATAACTTCATGAGCTGTATCTTAATTATCTAAAAGAGAATTCATGTGAAGATCTTCGTTCTCTCATTCCAGGTATCATTAGCAAAAGGACAATGCAGGGAGGGAGAGGCCAGGGTAATTTCTTTGACCCTTTTGCAGGGTTCAGTGGATTTGGTAGTATGGGTGGATTTGGTGGTATGGGGGGTCATCAAAGTTTGATTTCAAGTGTATTTGGAGGAAGGGATCCTTTTGATGATCCTTTCTTCACTCGCCCATTTGGAAACCCATTGGGAAGCCCATTTGGGAGCATGTTTGAGCCTGGCCTATTTGGTGGTAACGGTAATCCTTTCGTTGGTGCACATCCATCTGGTTTTATTGAGCAACAAGAGCCCCAGCCAAATAAACGAAGGGGACCCGTGATTCAGGAGCTGGATTCAGATGATGAGCATGCAGATGATGGAGGGGCTATGAAGATGAATGAGAATCCAAGGAAGCATTCTAGGCTATCCAAAGAGCCTTATATTGAGATCCCTGATGATGACGCAGAAGGTATGTTAGATTGATGCTGATCTGCATTTTTAAATTATGCTGTAATAATGATCTCTTGATGTTATCTTTTTGAGTCGCAGAAGGGAAAAATAACCAAATCCAACACAGAAATGAGTTCCACAACAAGATGAGCAATGTACAGGCTCCATCTCAGTCTAGTTGCTACACCTTCCAGAGCTCTAGTGTATCATATGGTGGTGCTAATGGAGCATATTATACTAAATCAATGACGAGAAGGGCAGGGAGTGATGGAGTGAGTTATATGTTGCTTGTGAATGGATGCGTTTGCAACTCCTTGTATTCTCGGTGTATTTATCTTATGCTGATTTCTTCAGGTGGTATTTGAGGAATTTAAAGAAGCTGATGGAACTACTGGTCTAGCAAACCACAGGATTTCAAGGGGACTCCACAATAAGGTATAATTCGTTGTTTGGGTATTCCGTTGTTGGTTTTGATGAATTGTGGGTGGAAATCATTAGTTCATTTGAATCTATCGCATTTAAATTTTGTAGGGCCATACTCTTGCAAGGAAGCTTAATTCTGATGGTAAAGTGGATACCAAACAGATATTGCATAACCTCAATGAAGGTATGTTTTACTTTTATTAAAGGATGAGATTATTCATTGTACTTCATGGTGACTTATGATCTTGTCATTGATGTGTATTGGCTACAGACGAGCTTTCTGGCTTTGAAAATGCTTGGGAGGGAAGTTCTGGAAGGCATTTTACTGGCGGGAGACTGAAGTTAGATGAAGGTAAGAGCCTTTATATCTTATGTCTGTAAGTGTGAAGTTTTTGTGCTCATAGCTTGTGCAATAACAAAATGGTTACACAATTATGCCATCTAAGATACATTTCAGAAAGGAAAAGTTTGCAACTCTCATGTAGGGTAGTAGAAATCTTAAAGCTAATATGTGCATGCTTAGGGAGGAGGCAATATGAATATGCTTAAAGCCTCAAAGCTAGAGTACTTTAAAAATTTTATAGTGCAGAAATATACTGTGTCATCTATGTGGACTGTTAGTTCTTGTGGGCTATACTTGGGGTGTAGTCTATATACTTTAATCTTTATTTTTTCTGTTGTGGTGAAATCTATACTATTGGAAATGTCGGACATACCGCGTCAGTGTCCTCTGGGTTATGTTATGGCGTTGCTTTACCTCTATTGCCCTTGTCAAACACTTGGACACTTCATTTGGGCCAAAATATTGAAAAATACTTTATAATATACGAGACTCGGGCAGTTACGAGTCTTAAATGCGTGCTCATGTCGAAGACAAGTACCCAATTCCATGTATATAGCTTATAGATAATGACTTCTTTTCCAACTTATCATTGTTACTCTGCTTTTCTCTTCCTAATAACAACCTTTGGATTTAGTAATAACTGCATGACCATTTCACCCTGTAAATTTTGTTATTACTGAGTCGCTTCTTTCCTTAGTTGTACTTCATTTTGTCCTTGGTCCTGTAGGCAACTCTGAACCTGGTAGCTCTAGGAAGACAAGCAGAGGGGGAGGCTGGGCACTTCCTTCAACACAGCGTGCAGAGGACAACTCTGGTGTAGTTGGGAATCATGCAGCTCAGATGCCGCGGACAGGGAAAAAGGCCACAGATCGTGGATTTCACGGAAGAATGAAGGCTTGAGAGATTTGGTAACTGTAGCTGATAGCAGATTTACAGCCTTTGGACCTTCTCCTCTCCTTGACGCACTTATATAGTTCTATATCATAGTAGCCTCAGACGATACTATTTTGTTGATTTTAGTAGGCCTGCCAGCGTTTCTGTGCTGCAGCTGTGGCCTGTTTTAAAGAATTGTATACATTTGAAATGCTTCACCTCTCCGTTGTGATGCTTCGTGTTGTATGAATTATCCTGGTTGGTCAGAATTCTCAATGATGTGAATGGAAATTATCTCACTAGTTCTTGACAACATTTGATGCGTTGTGTACAATTTTTGTCTTGGCTATCTGAAGACAATATTTGATCATCTTGTAAGTTTTGAGTTAGCAGCATACAGATTATATGACAAGTTTGTGATTAATGATGTGTGTTAATTGGAGTTTTATTCTCCACTACTATCTCTCTATATAGAAGCTCCAAGTGACAATTAAGCTATATTTCATTTTTGGGTTACGATATATGCAGTCCTTAGGGTTGTACATAAAAATTAACATAATTAATATTTTATTTAATTATTTTTACTTTTCAAGTAAGAATAAATGCTAAAGTAATAAGTATAATTAAGTTTTTATGTTTCTAAATAAAAATTATATTAAATTACATAAATAAAATACAAGATTCTATCTTACATACTGTCCTAAGGGCTTAAGGGTGGTATATATCATTTTCCTTTATTTTTTATGTCCGATAAACTTTTTTTTTTTGGGTGAATGATAATGTTTCTATAAATGATGAATTGATGAGATTATGAAGGTTTAGTACTGTTTCTGTAATGAAACGAGGAAGTGGAAAACACTTGAAATACCGTAAGCGAAAGCGTTATCAGGAGCGACGATTCGTGAAAGGAAGTGACCCGAATTCCCGCAACACAACACATTAGCCTTGTTCGGGGGTGATCTCCCGGAAAACCCCTCCGACGCTCAAGTTAGAATGATGATATGAGATGATTGAATAGACGATTATAAACTGAATGCAAGAATTAAGATATCGAGGTTGATATTGCTTATGTTTTGGTGGGCTAATGAAATGGAGTGTGAGTAAGGATACTAAGAGGATTATTTTCAGATGATCCCTTCCTTTCTGATGTTGGCCTCCATTTATAGTGGTGAAGAAGGAAGTTATTTCTGAGAAGAGGTGGATTATCATGGGGGTAATGGGCAGTTATCAGCCTTGGAAGAAGGAGAACCATGCAATGTGGGATGGATGGAAAGTTGGGTCAATCTGGAGGTTACTTACCTGGGAGAGGTTAGGGTATTTTGTGGGTCACTTGCTTATGGGCCAACTAAGGAGTTTGGAGTATTCAGAAAACGCCCATTGACTAAAAGTCAAGGTCAATACGAAAGGTCAAAGGGTATTAAGGTAATATGACATTAATAATTTAAATAAATAAATAAATTAGGTAAGTGATACCATGACATTTAGCCCCACGCGTGAAGGAGGATATGAAAAGGGAGCCCCAACAACTTGAAATATCTTTCTTTGTGCGGAAACGGTAAGCGTCATTTGGCAGATCTTTAGATGGATTCCGAAAATTGGGCTCGTAAGCTTCGAATCGACTGTTCACATGCCGAATTCTGAGTTGTAACGAAAAAGTTATGACCTTTTTAAAATAACCGTATGTGACGCTCCAAGTTAAAGAGAAATGAATAGTGTCAATCGAGCCGCGGCTTGAAGCATGCCGCGGAATATCCCTATCCATCTATATCTTTTAGCAGCAGATATATAGTTGCGGAGGCTGGATCCTGGTTTATGCTTGTTTAATGCCGCGGAAGCCTCAATACTTAGAATATTTTGGAACAAGGGAGCCCCCAAGGGGGGTCCGACTTGTCTACCACACAGATGAAATTACCATAATTAATTTTTATTATTTTAATCTGAAGTCGCGGGACTTTAGGGGCTTGGAATATTTTTGAACGAGATCACCATCAAAGCGGGTCCGACTTGTAGACCTCACGGACAAGATGCTGGTTTTGTTGTTCTATCTTCCTTCTTGTTGTCCTGTTATAAGCCGTGGAATCTTGAGAAGGTACCATACTGCGGCATGAATGAGTTGACTCGCCGGACAATAAATCACGTGTGTTGAGGACGCGGCTTAGATTTATACTTAGATTTTTTTATTCTTCACTGAGGGACTTAGGGGAGTCCGACTTATCAATGTTGCGGAAAGACAAAAAGACTTGGAACCATTTTCCTTGTTCTAATATGCCCCTTGTTCTTCTAGGACGCGGAATGATCACATAGGTCCGTGTCTTCGATTATACGGAAAAATGGGAGAATTCTCCCACACTTAGAATTTTTACACCATAACTGGGGGCACCTGGGAGTCCGACTTATCGATCATACGGACATCCCTCATACTTGGAATAATTTCTGTTTATTTTGGGGTGTAATTCAGGGTCCGACTTATCGACCCTACGGCTTCAGGAGAATTTGATAACTTAGAGAATCTGTTGACATTTTCTCCCACCTTGGGTGTCCGACTTATCGACTCTGCGGCTGTAATCAAGAGCTGGTACTTAGAAAAATTTTTCATATTTCCCCCTCATTGAGGGTCCGACTAGTCGACTTCACGGACGTACACAAGAACACTTAGACAAATCTTCGACGTTTGCCCCCTCATTGGGGGTCCGACTTGTCGACTTCCCGGTTTTAGTTTGGGATTCCACTTTTCGTTCAAGGGATGTTTAGGTTCGATGTTGAGCATTTATTGCTGCAATAAATAGGGTTGTTGGAACTGTTCCCTCTCACCTAACCTTCATTAACTCCCTTATTTCTTCAAATCACTAGAAAGAGAGTAGAGAGAAACGCTCTGACAATCTTCAACCATCCTTCAAACTTCTGACAAAATTCTCAAAGATCTTCAAGGCCTCTGACAAATCTTCATCAATTTTCTGACAGATCTTCAAAATTTCTTCAAGGTATTCAAATCTTTCCTCAAATTCTTGAATTTCTTCAAATTGTTCTTCAAACTGTTCTTCAATATGTTCTTCATGTTCTTGAATGTTTAAAGTTTTGAATTTGTTTTATGAAATTAGCCATTATCCTTTACAAGTTTCGCCTAGTATTTTATGACTATCGTTAATATGGATGTCGCGGCTACTCATGAGACAATAGCTAACTTGGACATTAACTCTGCTAACCCGACGGAAATTCCTTTGGTAGCATGTAGACGTTTTAATAAAGAGGGGTTGCTAATGAATGATTCGGACGATAGTAGTTCGGTGAAAATCACCCCTCATTATGAATCAATAAAGGCCGGGGATGAGTTATCTGTATCCCCTATATACCCTCCGGAGATAATGAAAACTGCTCCTTGGGAAGTGAGCGTTGCTTTCTTCCCCAATTACTTGCTGCGAATAAATCCTGACTTGGAAGGGTTATTGTATGTAGATATGGAAAACATCGAAGGATCATTTGAGTCCTCAGGAAGGGAGAGCGCAGCGCCGGTTCCTCCTCCATTTTACATCCCAAGCGGCGGGCCCCTTAACTACTTCATAGATTTACAAACCAAAAGAGACTTAGACAAGCATCGGGAAGCCATCTCTCAAAAATGGGGTTTGAAAGATGATATCAACATTATTACCCCGGGGAATTATGACACCGTTAGGTTTCCTCCCCCACACTGTATAGCAGTATATTTTCCTTCTTTCGAATTAGGACTTAGGTTTCCTCTTCATCCATTTTTTAGGGAAATATTAGATTTTTTGAATGTTTCAGTACCCGAATTATACCCTAACGCATGGGGTTGTATGGTGGCGTTTTTTATCTTGTGTAAAGTTTTGGCCGTGCCACCAACACTTACCGCCTTTAGGTATATATTTAGAGCCCGCCTATGCAATTCTCAATCATATGGCTGTGGCTGGATAACATTCACACATCTTCGTGGGCTGAAGATAGTCCACAACCTCCCTGACAATCAGAAGGGATATAGGACAAAGTTCGCCTATTTATACAATTCAGGGGGTTGGAATATTAAGACCTCTTTTGACATCAAACCCAATCTTTCGGGATTCAATAATGGGATCCCACAATGTTCCTTCAATGATGCGGTGATCATAGAATACGCGAAGATGGACGTTCAATTGGGGAGGAAACCCATGAACGTCCAACTCAACTGGATACCGGGTCGATCTGAGTTGGAGAATGAGAGCCTCCTCTCAGCATTCGGCATCAGCCTGGCTATCGATCGGAGTAAGAGTCGTCGGATTTCTTCCTTCCTTTTTATGGTATGTTTACTCGTTTCTACCTCTTGATTTTTCAGGGATAGCCAAGGAAAACTTAAGAGCAAAAAATCCAGAACTGATGAAGAAATTCAGTGTTATGCAATTTGCTCAGGGGGCCAGTCAACGGGCCGCGGAAAAACCTCTACCTCTTCCTCCAAAGGTATAAATTCATATATTTTTTGAACTGAGGGATTTCTTCTAACTTTTTCTCTTGTAGGACTCGGCAACGGTGGAGAAAGGGCTGGACGAGGTGCCCTGCGAAGAGGAGGCTCTCCGGCTCCTCGAGGAGAGGAGAAGAGTTCATATTCCCGATGACTCTCAGAGGGTAATCCCTTCTAAGAAGAGGGAATTGAAGAAGAGAGAGAGGAAGAGAAAGAGAGTCTCTTCCTCCCACGAGGAGAGTGCCTCGAAGAAGGCCTCCGCGGGAACAATAATGACAGCCGTACCTCTACGAATGAGGTCGGCGGAGGAGGAGGTGGCTTCTCCTCATGATGAGGCCTCCCCGGTTCTGAGCCGAGGCAAAGAGAAGGTGGGGGAATCGGCTGCGACCCCAGAGGTAAGGGTGGAGGAGGTATATCGTCGTCGAAAGGTTCTTCCTTTCCGACACGACACTCCTTTTACTGACTTGGGGCATAAGGGTATGATAACCCGATTCAATAGGGCGACATCCCACTTAATCAACAAAGTGGATGTTGACCTTTTGGAGTCCCTTTCCCCCACCGACAGAGTCCGTCAACTCCAAGCTACCGCGGCTGAGGTAACGTCTTTCTACTTTTATCTTTTAAGTCAGCTACACCTGGATTTTAACTTGTTCTTTTCACATGCTTTTTTGAGGTTTTCCTTTGAGCTCAACCTCAGCCGCCAAAGCGCCGCGGATAGGGAGACGTTGGCCGTCCTGTCCTCCCGCTGCAACGAGCAGGATGAGGAGCTCCAGAAGCTCCGAGAAGAACTGCCGAGCTTAAAGGATAAACTGGCTAAATGCTCTGAGCTGAAAGAGCGTTTAGTCAGAACTGAATAGTGGCGGGAGAGGGCGAGAAAACAACTGGAGAAGACCGTTGGGAGTTTGGACGCAACTTCTAACAAGTCGACAACCCTCGGCCATGAAGTCGGTCACCTGATGGACATTCATGCTAAGCTGGTTCATCAAAACCAGTGTCTTATGCAACAGGTGTCGGCTGATTCGGCCAAGTTCAAGACTTTGCTATCCGCGGCTAAGGTGTATAAAATTAGCTTGGAAAGACGAGCCCGGATAGCTAGGGATTGGCTAACTTCGGATGAGCCGGAGGCGTCAAGTTTCTTGGGGGATCTGACGGCAGAGATGGTGGGTGCTGGTTCCACGATTAGTGAAGAGAAGTACCGTCTGGCTGCTGCGGAGTTAGGCGTCGACTTCGATTTTCTCCAACATAAGGCAAATCAAAAGGGAGACGAAGCTCTGGCTAACCTAGTTCCGATTTTGGAGCGGGAGTCGGCGGTACTGGTGGACCCCAATTGGGATGTGGAAGAGGCGAAGGCTTGGTCGGAGAGAGTTGATATTGCGGCTGAAAAGGAGGCTCTATGCCTTGATCGAGATAAGCTAACTCTCTCTCGTCCTTCGGCCTCGGGCACCCCCGAGAACTTGGCGCTTTCCCACTTGGAGAGTTTGTGCTTAGATCTTTCGAATCTGCTTATTGACGAAGGAAGAAACCTCCAGGGCTTGTCCAAGGATTTGTCCAAGATTGAAGTGGAGCCGTTCAACGTTGAAGATTTTGTAAGCTTCACTCCAAGTCTTGAAGAGGGGATGGCCGGGTCTCCTCAGCTGCCGGCCCGAGATTCAGAGGGGGACGTCGATGCCTTCCTAGATGATGTTTAATTTTGTTTTGAAGTTGTAATTTAAACTTGAAATTTTTGACCAGATTTTGTAATTCGAATTGAATTATATGTATATATTTTTGAACGACACTTCTAAGATTGTTTGCTATAAATGTTTGGAGTATTTCCTATTCTAACTCTCAGGCCGCGGCTTCTTTCTCCCAACAAACGGGGAGTGATGCGGTCGAAAATTTACTTGGAACAATTTCGATCTTAGGACCCCATTCTAAGGGTCCGACTTGTCGATGTCACTAACAAGCGACATCAAGCAAAATTTACTTAGAATAATTTTGATCTTGGGACCCCATCCTAAAGGTCCGACTTATGGATGTCACTGATACTTGCCTGATTAATAGAGAACATTGATTTTAACTTAAATCAACTTTGATTTTTGGACCCCAGTCTAGGGGTCCGACTTGTCGATGTTACAGATGGGCGAGATTTTTACTTAGAACAATTTTGATATTTGGACCCCTCTCTTTGGGTCCGACTTGTGGATGTCACTGTTTCGTGGTGACTTAGAATAAATTTGATGATGGGACCCCTCTCAATGAGTCCGACTTATAGACATTACTGAATTTAATAAGATTTGCAATATTAATAGAGGAAGTAGAATATAACTGAATACTTGTAAATGTTGGAGCTGGATAATCTGAAAATGAAACTTCTGATATATTGAAATTACTAACACTGAAAATGACAACGCGACTATGCCGCGGGATGAAACTGATGATTATTGACTGAAAATGACAACGCGACTATGCCGCAGGATGAAGCGATGAAACTAATGGTTATTGACTGGCCTCTTGCGAATCTTATTCAATGAAGTACTTCTTTAAGTGATCTCCATTCCATAGACGGGGTAGTTTCTTCCCTTTCATGTCTTCTAGTTCGAATGTCCTTGGTTTGATGACGCGGATGATTTTGAACGGGCCATCCCAGTTGGCCCCTAGTTTTCCTTTATCTACGATTTTTCCCGTGGCCTCAACTTTGCGGAGGACGAAGTCGCCAACTTGAATGCGTTTAGTTTTGACCTGTCAGTTGAAGCTGCGAATCATCTTCTGTTTTTGGGCCATAGATCTTAACAATGCATTCCCCCGTGTTTCTGGAAGCAGATCTAAGTTTGCCCTTTTTTCTTGTTCATTCTCGCTGTGTGAGTAGTAGGTAACCCTTGTGGAGGGTATACCTATTTCTACTGGAAGCACGGCTTTGGACCCGTATACCAAGGAAAATGGGGTATGCCCTGTTGCCTCTTTGACGGTTGTTTGGCTTGCCCATAGGATGCCAGGTAGTTCTTCATCCCAAGTACCTTTAACCTCTTCTGTTTTCTTTTTGATGCCGTTCAAAATCTCCTTGTTTGCTGATTCAACTTGGCCATTGGTTTGCGGTCGAGATACTGAACTGAATCGGATTTGAATGTCGAACCTGTCGCAGTATTCTATTGTGTTCTTACTGACAAATTGTCTCCCATTGTCGGTAATAAGCACACGAGGAATACCGTATCTCGTGATGATATTTTGCCATATGAATTGACAGACTTGTTTGTCTGTGATTGAGCTAAGGGCCTCTGCTTCCACGTACTTGGTGAAATAATCAATAGCCACAATAATGAATTTGCATTGCCCCTTTGCCGGTGGGAAGGGGCCAAGGAGATCTATACCCCACTTATCGAAAGGCAGGACGGCTTGCATGGTTGACAAGTAGTTAGACGGTTTCCTTCTTATCTTTGAGTGGTACTGGCATTCGAGACATCGTTGGATAAGTGCTTTCGCGTCACTCCTGAGCGAGGGGCCAATAATATCCGCTTCTGAGGACTTTGCCAATGACAGTTCGTACTCCCTGATGTATGCCGCATCCGCCTTCGTGTATTTCGCGAAGGATGTAGTTTCCTTCTTCAGGAGAAACACATTTTAAAAGGGGATGGAATATATGATTTTTTATAGAGTGTGCCTTCGTGGAGCTCGAACCATCTGGCCTTCTTTTGAAGCAATTTTGCCTGATTCTCATCTTGGGGGAGCGTCTGATTTTGCAGATATTTGATGTATGGCTCCATCCACATTACCGATCTATCAATGGTGTTAACCATGAAGTTGATACTGGGGTTGGGAAGTACTTCCCAGATAATTTCGCGAGCCGCGGATGTTTCAGCTGAGCTGGCGAGCTTTGCCAGGGAATCGGCTTGTGCGTTTTGAGATCTTGGGATGTGGATCAATGTGAACTTGTCGAATTTCTTGACAAGTTCTCTTACTTGTTGCAAGTACATCTTCATGCTATCATCTTTGGCTTCGAATTCCCCATTCACTTGTCCGACTATTAGCTGGGATTCAGAGAAAGTGGATAATATTTTAGCCCCTGCCTCATAGCAGATTTTGAGCCCCATGAGTAATGCTTCGTATTCTGCCTCATTGTTAGAAGCCGCGAACTCGAATCTGACCGCTCTTTCCATAAGGACCCCGGCAGAAGACACGATCAACAGCCCAGCTCCGCTTGCTGATTGTGTTGAGGATCCATCTACATACAACCTCCATTCTTGATTAGGTTCAGGATGATGGGGGATAGGGCTTTCGGCAATGAAGTCGGCCAGAGCTTGGGCTTTGATTGCTGTTCACGGTTCATATTCAATGCCGAAATCTGCAAGTTGATTAGCCCAATCAGTGACGCAACTCGATTTGTTTTTTCCCTCCAGAATCTTTTTCAAAGGTTGGCTGATCCTAATGATGATTTGGTGGGATTGGAAGTATGGTTTCAATTTCCTGCTTGCCATCACGATTGCAAATAAGACCTTCTACTAGTGGAAAAAACCTTGTTTCCTGCGGTTTTTTGGTCATTTTTTGCTGCGGTTTTGGCCCCTAGCAATAGTGATAGCAGCAAATGTCCTACTTTAAATGCTGCGGTTAATAACCGCAGCAAATAAGAGCATTATTTGCTGCGGTCTGAGGCAAAACCGCAGCAAATAAGGAGGGGTATTTGCTACGGTCAAAGGCAAAACCGCAGCAATAAGTGGGGCATTATTTGCTGCGGTTATGCCCCTGACCGCAACAAATACTTATATTTTTTTTCTTTTTCTGTTTTATCCTTAAAATAATCCAAATAATAATACAATGTAATAACAGTGATTAATCCAATGATAATCACAGATAATCAACAATAATCTCTTTGTAATAATAAACTCTAGCTCGTATATAATATAATATTATGTACGTATATATATATATATATATATATATATATATATATATATATATATATATATATATATATATATATATATGTATATATATATATATATAAAATATACATTATAGTATAAAAAATAATCTATACTAATTACAATTTATCAAGGACAAATATTAGCAAGATACGCGGCAATCTTGTCTTTTAATTCGCGCATCTCGCCACTTCTAAAAGGGTGTGTTTCCCTCGGAATGTCGTTTAAAACCTATAATATAATATAAAAATAAAAGATTAATATAGAAACATTAGATTTTACCAATAATATATTTAATTAAGAACGTAACAAATACTTACGGCATCTATATTTTCGACTCCAAACTCCTTCACGTATTGTATAATATCGGACATATACTTCAGCGCGTTGTAGCCGCAGTCAACGGAAGAAGAAGGTTGTTGAAAGCACTAAGAGAAAATAGATGTTAGTGTCAAAAACGGTTTAAAACGCATAAAATGGCAACTTAACACGTAATTTCTAGCATATGACTACGATTTTCAATTCTAACCACTTCAACAAATTAATATATACCAAATAGTGTTTTGTGCCAAGTTTTGTGCAAAACAAACAAAGTTTGAACTACTTTACGCGCGAAATTGACAAAAACGCTTAAAAACCCTTAAAATTGCAACTTAACATCTAATTTCTAACATAAGACTATTATTTTCAATTCTAACCATTTCAACACAATAATATATGTCAAATAGTGTTGTGTGCCAAGTTTTGTGCATAACAAACCAAGTTTAAAACCCTTAAAATCGCAACTTAACACGTAATTTCTAGCATAAAACTATGATTTTCAATTCTATCCAATTCAACACAATAATATATACCAAATAGTGTAGTGTGTCAAGTTTTGCTTCAGCTCAGTTTGACCTATTTTACGCGCGAAATTGACACAGTAGCAAACTAGCGACCAGACGACCTTGCAAGACACGTGGAGACCAAACCTATGCATCCAGGACCTAGGCTAAAGTGGAAATGGAATCTTGGTACTTAGATCTAGCTATCAAGGTCCTAAACCCATTCTAATAATCCCCGTGGACTCCTAGAAGCTGAGCTGAAGGAGGGCTGCTCGACAGTATGCTAGATCAGAATTCTTGAAGTGTTTGCGGTTGTTTCGTATTCTTTTCATGATCATTTTTAGTTTTTGTCTGTGTCATTAATCAAAGCTTACGCACAACATTAATCCTTGCATAACCAAGGCCTTAATCAGCCCCGGTTTCGCATCAAAATCATGTTTGAGCTACTTTACGCGCGAAATTGACAAAAACGCTTAAAAACCCTTAAAATCGCAACTTAACACCTAATTTATAGCATATGACTATTATTTTCAATTCTAACCATTTCAACACAATAATATATGCCAAATAGTGTTGTGTGCCAAGTTTCGTGCATAACAAACCAAGTTTGACCTATTTTACGCGCGAAATTGTCAAAAACGCTTAAAAACCCTTAAAATCGCAACTTAACACGTAATTTCTAGCATATAACTATGATTTTCAATTCTATCCAATTCAACACAATAATATATACTAAATAGTGTAGTGTGCCAAGTTTCGTGCGTGACAAACCAAGTTTGACCTACTTTACGCGCTAAATTGACGCAGAAGCAAACTAGCGACCAGACCACCTTGCACGACACGTGGAAACCAAACCTATGCATCCAGGACCTAGGCTAAAGTGGAAATGGAATCTTGGTACTTAGATCTAGCTATCAAGGTCCTAAACCCATTTTAATAATCCCCGTGGACTCCTAGAAGCTTAGCTAAAGGAGGGCTGCTCGACAGTATGCTAGATCGGAATTCTTTAAGTGTTTGCGGTTGTTTCGTGTTCTTTTCATGATCATTTTTAGTTTTTGTCTATGTCATTAATCAAAGCTTACGCACAACATTAATCCTTGCATAACCAAGGCCTTAATCAGCCCCGTTTTCGCATCAAAACCATGTTTGAGCTACTTTACGCGCGAAATTGACAAAAACGCTTAAAAACCGTTAAAATCGCAACTTAACACCTAATTTCTAACATATGACTATTATTTTCAATTCTAACCATTTCAACACAATAATATATGCCAAATAGTGTTGTGTGCCAAGTTTCGTGCAAAACAAACCAAGTTTGAGCTAATTTACGTGCGAAATTGACAAAAACGCTTAAAAACCCTTAAAATCGCAACTTAACACCTAATGTCTAGCATATGACTATTATTTTAAATTATAACTATTTCAACACAATAATATATGCCAAATAGTGTTGTGTGCCATGTTTCGTGCATAACAAACCAAGTTTAAGCTACTTTACGCGCAAAATTGACAAAAACTCTTAAAAACCCTTAAAATCGCAACTTAACACCTAATTTCTAGCATATGACTATTATTTTCAATTATAACAATTTCAACACAATAATATATGCCAAGTAGTGTTGTGTGCCAAGTTTCGGGCAAAACAAACCAAGTTTGAGCTAGTTTATGCGCGAAAATGACATAAACGCTTAAAAACGCTTAAAAACCCTTATAATCGCAACTTAACAACTAATTTCTAGCATATGACTATTATTTTCAAATCTAACCATTTAAACACAATAATATATGCCAAATAGTGTTGTGTGCCAAGTTTCGTGCATAACAAACCAAGTTTGACCTACTTTACGCGCGAAATTGACAAAAACGCTTAAAAACCCTTAAAATCGCACTTAACACATAATTTCTAGCATATGACTATTATTTTCAATTCCAACCATTTCAACACAATAATATATGCCAAATAGTGTTGTGTGCCAAGTTTCGTGCATAACAAACCAAGTTTGAGCTACTTCACGCGCGAAATTGACAAAAACGCTTAAAAACCCTTAAAATCGCAACTTAACACGTAATTTCTAGCATATAACTACGATTTTCAATTCTATCCAATTCAACACAATAATATATACCAAATAGTGTAGTGTGCCAAGTTTCGTGCGTAACAAACCAAGTTTGACCTACTTTACGCGCGAAATTGACACAGCAGCAAACTAGCGACCAGACCACCTTGCAAGACACGTGGAGATCAAACCTATGTATCCATGACCTAGGCTAAAGTGGAAATGGAATCTTGGTACTTGGATCTAGCTATCAAGGTCCTAAACCCATTCTAATAATCCCCGTGGACTCCTAGAAGCTGAGTTGAAGGAGGGCTGCTCGACAGTATGCTAGATCAGAATTTTTAAGTGTTTGCGGTTGTTTCGTGTTCTTTTCATGATCATTTTTAGTTTTTGTCTGTGTCATTAATCAAAGCTTACGCACAACATTAATCCTTGCATAACAAAAGCGTTAATCAGCCCCGGTTTCGCATCAAAACCATGTTTGAACTACGTTACGCGCGAAATTTACAAAAACGATTAAAAACCGTTAAAATCGTAACTTAACACCTAATTTCTAGCATATGACTATTATTTTAAATTCTAACCATTTCAACACAAAAATATATGCCAAATTGTGTTGTGTGCCAAGTTTCGTGCAAAACAAACCAAGTTTGAGCTACTTTACGCGCGAAATTGACAAAAACGCTTAAAAACCCTTAAAATCGCAACTTAACACCTAATTTCTAGCATATGACTATTATTTTCAATTATAACCATTTCAACACAATAATATATGCCAAATAGCGTTGTGTGCCAAGTTTCGTGCATAACAAACCAAGTTTGAGCTACTTTACGCGCGAAATTGACAAAAACACTTAAAAACCCTTAAAATCGCACACCTAATTTCTAGCATATGACTATTATTTTCAATTCTAACCATTTAAACACAATAATATATGCCAAATAGTGTTGTGTGCCAAGTTTCGTGCATAACAAACCAAGTTTGACCTACTTTACGCGCGAAATTGACAAAAACGCTTAAAAACCCTTAAAATCGCACTTAACACATAATTTCTAGCATATGACTATTATTTTCAATTCCAACCATTTCAACACAATAATATATGCCAAATAGTGTTGTGTGCCAAGTTTCGTGCATAACAAACCAAGTTTGAGCTACTTCGAGCGCGAAATTGACAAAAACGCTTAAAAACCCTTAAAATCGCAACTTAACACGTAATTTCTAGCATATAACTACGATTTTCAATTCTATCCAATTCAACACAATAATATATACCAAATAGTGTAGTGTGCCAAGTTTCGTGCGTAACAAACCAAGTTTGACCTACTTTACGCGCGAAATTGACACAGCAGCAAACTAGCGACCAGACCACCTTGCAAGACACGTGGAGATCAAACCTATGTATCCAGGACCTAAGCTAAAGTGGAAATGGAATCTTGGTACTTGGATCTAGCTATCAAGGTCCTAAACCCATTCTAATAATCCCCGTGGACTCCTAGAAGCTGAGCTGAAGGAGGGCTGCTCGACAGTATGCTAGATCAGAATTTTTAAGTGTTTGCGGTTGTTTCGTGTTCTTTTCATGATCATTTTTAGTTTTTGTCTGTGTCATTAATCAAAGCTTACGCACAACATTAATCCTTGCATAACAAAAGCGTTAATCAGCCCCGGTTTCGCATCAAAACCATGTTTGAACTACGTTACGCGCGAAATTGACAAAAACGATTAAAAACCCTTAAAATCGCAACTTAACACCTAATTTCTAGCATATGACTATTATTTTAAATTCTAACCATTTCAACACAAAAATATATGCCAAATTGTGTTGTGTGCCAAGTTTCGTGCAAAACAAACCAAGTTTGAGCTACTTTACGCGCGAAATTGACAAAAACGCTTAAAAACCCTTAAAATCGCAACTTAACACCTAATTTCTAGCATATGACTATTATTTTCAATTATAACCATTTCAACACAATAATATATGCCAAATAGCGTTGTGTGCCAAGTTTCGTGCATAACAAACCAAGTTTGAGCTACTTTACGCGCGAAATTGACAAAAACACTTAAAAACCCTTAAAATCGCACACCTAATTTCTAGCATATGACTATTATTTTCAATTCTAACCATTTAAACACAATAATATATGCCAAATAGTGTTGTGTGCCAAGTTTCGTGCATAACAAACCAAGTTTGAGCTACTTCACGCGCGAAATTGACAAAAACGCTTAAAAACCCTTAAAATCGCAACTTAACACGTAATTTCTAGCATATAACTACGATTTTCAATTCTATCAAATTCAACACAATAATATATACTAAATAGTGTAGTATGCCAAGTTTCGTGTGTAACAAACCAAGTTTGACCTACTTTACGCGCGAAATTGACGCAGCAGCAAACTAGCGACCAGACCACCTTGCAAGACACGTGGAGACCAAACCTATGCATCCAGGACCTAGGCTAAAGTGGAAATGGAATCTTGGTACTTGGATCTAGCTATCAAGGTCCTAAACCCATTCTAATAATCCCCGTGGACTCCTAGAAGCTGAGCTGAAGGAGGGCTGCTCGACAGTATGCTAGATCAGAATTCTTTAAGTGTTTGCGGTTGTTTCGTGTTCTTTTCATGATCATTTTTAGTTTTTGTCTGTGTCATTAATCAATGCTTACGCACAACATTAATCCTTGCATAACCAAGGCCTTAATCAGCCCCGGTTTCGCATCAAAACCATGTTTCAGCTACTTTACGCGCGAAATTGACAAAAACGCTTAAAAACCCTTAAAATCGCAACTTAACACCTAATTTCTAGCATATGACTATTATTTTCAATTCTAACCATTTCAACACAATAATGTATGCCAAATAGTGTTGTGTGCCAAGTTTCGTGCAAGACAAACCAAGTTTGAGCTACTTTACCCGCGAAATTAACAAAAACGCTTAAAAACCCTTAAAATCGCAACTTAACACCTAATTTCTAGAATATGACTTTTATTTTCAATTATAACCATTTCAAAACAATAATATATGCCAAATAGTGTTGTGTGCCAAGTTTCGTGCATAACAAACCAAGTTTGAGCTACTTTACGCGCGAAATTGACAAAAACGCTTAAAAACCCTTCAAATCGCAACTTAACACCTAATTTCTAGCATATGACTATTATTTTCAATTCTAACCATTTCAAAACAATAATATATGCCAAATAGTGTTGTGTGCCAAGTTTTGTGCATAACAAACCAAGTTTGATCTACTTTACGCGCGAAATTGAAAAAAACGCTTAAAAACGCATAAAATCGAATTTGTGTACCTTTATTACTGTCCATTTTGGAATTGTGGCTCTGGATGTAGATCCCATTTGTCCACGCACTTTTTTCATTGTGCTGAAACGCATGGGAAAAGTAATACTATTTATATATATGTATAACACTTAATTTAATCAAATTGGTAAAATAATTAATATTACGTACGCATTCAAGAACGCTTTGAATGTTGTGTTGCGAGGCGGGCTTTGAGGTTTTTGTAATGAGTCGAAGACGTGCACAGTGTTCGTTAAAGGACATATGACCAAAAGTATCCAATGCAAACTACAAACCCAAATTTAAAATCAACAAATTAGAGATTAGGTGACTTTAAAAATCAAAAGATAAGTTCAATTTCAAAAATAAAACTTACTCTTCCACATATGGAGCCAGAATGAATGTGTGTTTAGATGCAAGGGAATTAGTCAAAGCAGTCTCAATGTATGCTCTGACTTCATTTGGATCATTTACACATTTACTACCCGAAATCGACTCTGGACAAAACCATCCAATTTTTATTGGAGGTTCACAAGAATTTAGCTCCTCGTAAGCCGTACTAAACTCACAAATAAGAAAATTTTGTTAGTAATTCGGTTATTAAAACAATTAAACAACAATGCCTAACTTTTAAGATAATGAACATCACCTCATGTAGACATGGAAAAAAGCTACATTCAGCATCTCTCCTCTCAAAAATTGTCCGATGTCACTAGGACCAATAATTACAAACGGACTCTCTAAAAAGCAGTATTGCTCCTTCAGCAGATTAAGAATGAGTAGGTCCTCCTCACTTATGCGAGATGCACAATAATGCAGCCATTTGCAATCTTGAGAGAGATCTTTTAGCTCCTCATCAGTCAAAATTGGAGTGCTTGGCATCGACTTTGACCCAGTCGACACCTTTGCTGAGGAACCGACCTCTCTCCAAGATCCCATTGGACTCTTTTGCTATTTCAATTTATACAATTAAATTAGTGTGAGCATGCAATTAAAAAAATAAAAATAAATAAGGTACAAATGAACCATGTTAGTGAATCGGACCCAAGCATATGGCCATGTGACGAAACTACCTAGGGCGTCTGCTAGTTTCTCAAGGCTCTATACTGGCATTGGAATTGGGAGTGAGAAATCTTCAAACCCCTTTACTATAGTTTCCACGGCCACACTGATGTGGCTATTTGTAACAGGCATTGAATGCACTGTTTGGCCCTCTTTATTTGGCTGGGCCACACCATATGCAACCTCAGTTAAGTCGCCATCACTAGCAACACCTAACTGAGGCAGCAAAAGAGAACAAGGAGTCGCCTCATGAAAATTGTGTCGTTTAGTATAATAAGCATCATAATAAAATATTAAAACGCGTTGCAGTTTAAATTAATAAGTGCTTATATATTTAAAAACTATGTACTTGTAGCACTGGCTCTGGAGTTGGCTCCGGATTTTGAGCATCGAAGTTTATGTTCTCCGGTGTGGGGTTTTCCCCTTCAGGGGTATTAGTAATGAGCTGGGGTGCTACGGGGGTAATGGGCTCGGGTGTTGGCTCGACCAAAGCGGTAGGATCCCCATGTTGACTTTCCTGATCCTCGACAATGAGGTTTGCCAAGTCCACAATGGGTGCTCCCATCTTCTGAAACACGGCGGCCAGCTTGGCGAGAACGTCCTTCTTAATCTCCGCTCGGAGGGTTGCTACTTCATCCCGCAGCGCCGTTCGGAATTGAGTAGCAACACACTCTTTGCTGAATGCCTTCTGTAACCCCATGCGGACGCCTCCTTTTCCGACTACCCGCCCACTGTGGTCTTTCCCTAAGACCATATGCAATGCGTCAACATTGCCTATTGGGGTGAACTCTCCCGTAGCTTCTTTTTCCTTCCAGCCCATCTATTCAAATAAAAAGTGACATATATAGCAATTAGTATAAGTACATCAAAGCCAAAGAATACAAAACAAATCAAGAATATACTTAATAATTTCAAAACTCACCACAGCATCAGCAACCTTCTTCGTTCCCGGATCATTAATAGTAAATTTACCACTTGCATCTCGGGAATGAAGCCCGCAATACCAATCACGCACCCGATCTCCAGCAGGAGTATTGACGGATGCGGAGGTAGTCGTAGATGAGGGCATGGATGAACATTGATTGGGGTATAAACCCGCATCCACCCACTCTTTTCGGACCTCTTCGTACGTTTTCTGGCCTAAGCGATGGAAAAACTTCCTTTCGCTTGCAGAATCAGAAGCTTTACCACGCTTTTCCTAATTAATCAATAGAAGTCGAATGTCATGTATTAGTTTAATGACTGAATCAAAAGAAGTAAATTCAAATTGGTAAACTATAATATAATATGAAATACGTACAACTTCTATGGGAGTTGTTCTTTTGGCAACAAAGGCCTCCCAATCCCTCTTCGATATGTGCCCCCATATTTCGTAGGGCATCTTCGAAGGTGATTGTTCTCCACCTTCGTTTCCCGTTTTGACCTTTTTGGTCGTACGGGCACGCCTCTTCGTAATCCAGCCAGTTACTAGCTTGGATTTGAAATCTCTGAATCTTTCAGCAACAGCTGAAAGAAACACATTCATCTTGTCCTCATCGCTCTCGATGTGGAAAAGATTCTACAAAAAAAATTTATATTTATTACTGTCAATCAAATTAATTTTAAAATGAAAATAAATGAGTAAAAATAGTAAAGTTGCTTACCACAGTATCATTCCATAGAGTTCTTCAAACCCTCTGGAACCTCGTACCATGCGTGCAATATGGAAAGCTTGTGGATACATAGACCCACTTGTTTTTCATATTGCCTACGCCATTTTCCGCAGGGTTGACCCAATGCATTGTATTCCAAATGCATGGGTTCTGTGACTGTGAGGTTTTTCGTAGGACCTCGCCCTTTTCTTTTCTTACTAGTAGTGGGAGCATCCATTGGTGGGGCGTCTTCAGTTTCAAAATCATTGTCAATCGGTGGAGCGTCTTCAGCCATACGCTCTTATCTCACAATTTGGTCTTCTTCGCTGTCATAACTACGATGCTCATTATCCGAGGTCTCAATCTCGGGGACAATTTCGTCTCTGAATAGATGCATTGTATATTAGTACCTGAAAGAGTATGAATAGAAATATATTAGAACATAAGCTAAGTAATATTAAGAATATGACTAAAACAATTCTAATACGTTCAACACAATAACATATAACAAATAGTGTTATGTGCAATGTTTCATGCAAAACAAACCAAGTGCCAAAAAAACTTTAAAAAGCTTTAAATTCATACCTTGTGAATCACTTAATTCAAATGTATTCCTTCCGTGTGATCTACACGCATATAACCAACATCTACATCATCTTGATCCACTGATTTTGGATTGATAAAGGGAGGGGAGTCTTCAAAAGCATCATATTCTTCCTCATCCTCAACATCACCTATACCAAGGATACTTCTTTTTCCCGGTACAACAATAGACCATTTTTTATCAGACGGGTCGACAATGTAGAATACTTGCTTGGCTTGTGTAGCTAGTATGAATGGCTCCTCACTATCACGCAAACGAGCTAAGTCTACAAGAGTGAATCCACAAGGGTCTTCATTTTTAATGCATCGTCGATTATTATCTACCCACTTACATTTGAAAAGACCAATATTGAAAGTAGAGTAGTCAAGCTCCCATATTTCATGTACCCGCCCGTAATATACCAATTTAGCATCAACCAGCGCTTGATCCTTCGCACTCGCGTAAAATGTAGATGACGCCAAAATAGAAACCCCACTATTCTATAGATACGATGACGTCTTATAGATGACGCCAAGATATCAAAATGCTCACTCAAAAAAGGATGAACTTCCGGAATATGATGCAACACATACAAGTGTGCTTGTAGAAGGCTTTCTCGAGGAGGTGTGACCGATTTGGAACCAATTGTTCCTTTTCCCTCAAGCCTCCCTTCACGTCTAGAGGTGGGAAGTCCAATAGGCTTTGCCATGGCCAAATACTCGGCTATAAAGTTACTAATCTCATCGCTCACAGTGCCTTGAATCATACTCCTCTCGGGTTGTGCTGGATTCCTCACCTTGTTTTGTAAAACACCCATGTGTTTTTCAAAAGGATAACACCACCTTAAAAAAACTGGACCCAAAAGCTTGATCTCACGAACGAGATGGACAATAAGATGAACCATTATGTCAAAGAAAGAAGGTGGAAAATACATCTCAAACTTGCATAAAGTTACAATCACGTCGAGTTGAAGTGCATCAAGTTTAAAGGGATCAAGAACTTTACTACAAATTATGTTGAAGAACGAACATAGCTCGATAATAGCATATCTCACATGTTTTGGTAGAATTCGACGGATTGCAATTGGTAAGAACACTTGCATCATTACATGGCAATCGTGAGATTTCATGCTTCCCAACTTCAGCTCAGCATTTAGGTTCACAAATCTCTTCATGTTGGATGAGTACCCAGACGGAACCTTAATGCCATACAAACACTCACAAAATGTCCGCTTCTCTGCTTTGGACAATGTGTAGCAAGCTGGAGGCAAATAAACTTTGTCATTACTTATCTTCTTCTTACTGCCATCAACTCCATCAGCTCTATTTCTTTTCTTACTCACCTTAACATGTGCCCACAACTCCGGACAAAGACCCTTACATTCAAACCAATCTCGCACGGCCCTAACATCCTTTGTCTTACCCGGAATGTTCATGAGAGTCCCGAGTATGACATCGCATACATTTTTCTCTATATGCATAACGTCAAGACAGTGCCTAACCTGTAGATCTCTCCAATATGGAAGCTTGCAAAAGATTGATTCTTTTTTTCCATAATCGGTCTTCACCCCCTTGCACTTGCCCCGTTTTACCAAATACAGTCTTAACTCCCTTAACCTGTTCATAAACCTCATAACCGGTCAACGGTCAACGAGCTACACGGTCCTCAACCTCCTCGTTGAACAACTTCTTCTTCTTACGATATTGGTGGTCTCGTGGGAGGAACTTTCGATGGTGCATGAATACGTGTTTGCACTTAGGAATCCACGTGGATTCCATGTCATCGATACATATTGGGCATGCTTTCTTCCCTTTGTTCTTATACCCCGATAAGTTGCCATATGCCGAAAAATCATTAACGGTGCATAAAAGCATTGCACGCAAGGTGAACTCCTCATTAGCATATGCATCAAACACTGAAACGCCTTCATCCCACATCTTTCTCAAATCCTCAACGAGAGGTGCAAGATACACATCTATGTCATTGCCAGGTTGTTTAGGACCCGAGATAAGAAGCGAAAGCATTATGTACTTATGCTTCATACACAACCAAGGTGGCAAATTATAGATCACTAAAAGTACCGGCCAAGTACTATGTTGAGAACTAAGATTGCCGAATGGGTTCATTCCATCCGTACACAGTCCGAGCCTTAAATTACGAACCTCACCCCCAAAAGTCTTATGCAACTTATCAATACTCTTCCACTCCGGAGAATCAGATGGATGTGTTAGCAAGTGACCTTTCTTCACCCTATCTGCATGCCACCTCAAATTTAACGCAGCTTTCTTTATAGAAAACAAGCGCTTGAATCTAGGTATTATTGGAAGATACCACAATACCTTAGCCGGGGGCCCTTTAGCATCCCAAGCCCCTTTACGCTTGTAGCGCGATAACCCACACCTAGGACACTCTTCTAAGTTCTCATTTTCATTCCGATACAACACACAATCATTCGGACACGCATGAATCTTCTGGTACGCTAAGCCGAAAGGACACATGTTTTTTTTGGCATAATATGTCGACTTTGGAAGTTCATTTCCCTCAAGAAGCATCTCACCTAACGCTTTTAATAACATTGTGAAACTAGCGTCACTCCAATTGAACTTTGAATTAATGTTGAAAATTGTCAACACTGCTGTTAGTTTGGTGAACTTTGTACATCCAGGGTACAAAGGCTTTTGAGAAGCCTCTATCAACAAGTCAAAAACACGAGGACGTTTTCCCAACTCATCCTCAACTCCCTCCATCATCTCATCAACACGATTCACATCCTCATCGACATTCTCTCATCTGTCTCATACCCATCAACATGATCTACTACATCCTCATTGACATCCTCAACAACACTTTTCTCTTTGTAAACTCCCTCCTCACCATGCCAAACCCAAACATGATATTGAGGCCTAAACCCACGTCGAAGTATGTGCTCCCTAAGGATATCAACACTATCTACCTTTGATACATTGCCACAACTGACACATGGGCAATAAAAACCAACTCCCCCCGTCCTAACTTGATGTTCAACCGCAATACTACAAAATTATAATACGCCATCAATAAATTCCGACGATTCAATGCTTTCATACATCCAAGAACGATCTTTTGTCATCCTAATTAGTGTGATTAATCAATTCAAAATAAAATTAATACACAACTTTTAAACATATATACTTATTTCTAACAAACATATTTAACCCTAAAAATATACACTTTGAATAATTAACATTGTATAACCTTAGAAATATAACATTCAAAATATAAATAATAAAATTAAATCATTTAACATTACAAATATATGTATTCTAGTTCTAATAATTAAAGAAAAATATAACAACAAACCACATTTCTAAAAAAAATATGCAAATAATTAACAAACCACACAAACGTAATGTTTGGTGATTGTTTACAGGGTCAAGTTCTTGAAGAACGGAAGCCGTATGGAATGAATATTGCCCCACAAGTTTCATCTTAACCATAAGCGTCAGCTAACAAAGAACATTTTCAAGTTCTTTACGCATACTGCAGTGCAACTTGAGCCATTCACAAATAATTACTAACTATGCAAATAATTAACAAACTACATTTTTAACTAAATTACTAAATTACAAGTGAAACTATAAAAATATAAACTTGCAAATTTACGAAACAAATAATACCTAATTTTCGTATGTTATGAACTTGCAAAAAACTTAGAGGTTTGAGAATTTAAAAAGACAAATAATACCTTAATTCGTGAGAATTCGTGAGTCTTGAAGATGAACTAGACCAAATGCCTTAGGTTTCAAACGGTTTTGAAGAATTCGAAGTTTGAAGTTTGATGATGAACAAGAACAGTAGAATGAAACAAGTAAGGAGTTTATGAAAATTTGAAGTTTGAAGTTTGATGATGAACAAGAACAGTAGAATGAAACAACAGATGGAGAAGAAGAACCGTTGTATGTGTTTGTTTGTGGTATAATGAAACAGAAGGGTTTCGTCTTATGAAAACGAAGATGAAGAACTTTGTTGTTAACGTTTGTGAAGATGAAGAAGAGGAACGAAGAAGATGAAGATGAAGATGAAGCGTTTTTCAATGGGTTTGAGAGAATAACGTTTAAAAGCAAGTGTATTGTGTACGTCGAGTTTCTGAAAAAAGAAACATATTGATGAAATGGCGGGACTTTAATTTAGTGCAAAGGTTATTTGCTGCGGGCACGTGTTAACCGCATCAATTATATATTCATCATTTTGCTACAAATAAACATGCGTGCATTGTAAAGGTTATTTGCTGCGAGCCTCGAGATAACCGTAGCAATTAAGAAGGGTTATTTGTTGCGGTCCTTGTGATAACCGCAGCAATTAATTTTGGTACTCAGTATTTGCTGCGGTCACACCACAAAACCGCAGCAAATAATTGTTTTTTTTTTCTTTCAAAATCTTTTTCCTATTTATTGCTGCGAATATACAAAAACCGCAGCAAATAAGAAGCAGCAAATACATTTTTTCCACTAGTGTTCTCTACTTCGCTGTAGTTCCCCTCGGATCCTCGAAAGGCGTGACTTACATAATATACAGGGAATTGCTTCTTTTCTCTTTCGGCGATTAATACTCCTGATAGGGAATATTCGGAGACCGAGACATATAAGACCAGCTTCTCCCCGTTGAATGGCGAAACTAGTTTTGGCAAAGAGGACAAGTGCTCTTTTAACTGCTGGAAGGATTCTTCGGCTTCTCTCGTCCATTCAAACTTGCTTTGCTTGAGGGTTTTGAAGAAGGGCGAGCATCTGTACGCGGACTTTGATAGAAATCTCCCCAAGGCAGCTATGCATTCTGTTAGTTTTTGGACTTCTTTTACGGATCTAGGTGACTTCATGTCTTGGATCGCCTGGATCTTGTCGGGGTTTGCTTCTATTCCTCTCTCGTCAACGAGGAAGCCAAGGCACTTCCCTCCGGTGACTCCAAACACGCACTTTTCAGGATTGAGTCGCATTTGGTGTTTTCAGAGGGTTATGAATGTCTCGCGTAAACCCACGGCATGTTGAGACGCCTGCTTTCTCTTTGTGATCATATCGTCCACGTATACCTCCAATTTTCAGCCTATCTGAGATTTGAATACCTTATTGACCATTCTCTGATAAGTAGCTCCAGCATTCTTTAGCCCGAAGGGCATGACTTTGTAACAGTATACCCCAGCATTTGTAATGAAGGCCGTATGTGGGTGGTCTTCTGTGGCCAAGAGAATCTGATGGTAACCAGCGTTAGCATCCATGAAACTCAGCAGAGCGTGGCCTGCTGTGGAATCTACCAAACGATCTATCTTCGGGAGAGGATAATCGTCCTTGGGACATGCTTTGTTCAGATCCGTGAAGTCAACGCACATCCTCCACTTGCCATTTGATTTTTTCACGAGAACGACGTTGGAGAGCCAATCGGAATATTTGCATTCTTTGATGAATCCGGCTCTCAGCAATTTCTCCACTTCTTCTCGGGGCGGCCTCTATTCGCTCTCTTCCTTGATGTCGCAGCTTTTGCTTCACGGGTTTGTAGCCTGGTTTTATATCAAGTTTATGGCACATGACACTTGTAGGGATGCCGGGCATTTCTTCCGTGGAAAAGGCAAAGACGTCGCGGAACACAGTAAGGGTGGCCATGATATCTTGTTTGACCAGGCCAGAAAGATCTTTCCCTATCTTGATGTGTTTTCCTTCGAACATGTCTACCTCCTCGTATCGTTCTACGGGGTGAGGCCTTTTGTGCGTGTTAGGGTTCTCCAGATACACGCTCATGACAATCGAGGAATGTTCTTCCCTTTCCCTTTTGGAGGGGTGATGGAAGCTCCTCGTTTTAAGGTGTTGATGAGGCATTGGCGTGCCGTCACCTGATCCCCTTTGAGGATACCCACTAGTCCATCATCCCGCTCAAATTGTAGCAGGAGTTGATGAGGGAAGATTTCGGCTTTGATCTTATTGATGAGTGGAAGCCCCATGATGGCGTTGTAGGGGAATGTGAGATCCACCACCGTGAATCGTATGGGCACGGTTCTGCTTTCATTTCTTTCCCCTACCCGCACGGGGAGAATGATTGTGCCTAGTAGAATGACCTGACTTCCCCCAAACCCGATCAAGGGTTTATCAAGGGGTTGTAAGTGCTTTTCTTTGAACTTCATCTTTCTCAGGCATTCCACCGTTATAAGATCATCCGTGCTTCCGGTGTCTACCAGTACCCTCTTGACTTTCATTTGCCCAATTTTGAGGGTGACCACCAGAGGGTCAGTATGTGGTTGTTGCAGCGTTTGGGAGGTCGTGGCATCGAACCTCATGGTCGGTCCGCTTGATGTGGCTTTTGGAGGTCCTTTTAACAGGGTGTGGACGCTATCTCTTGCGGCGCGGATGGTTGGATATTCTTCAGTTTATCCTCCAAAAATCATGTTGATAATCTCTTGGGGGATCTGCGTCTTTGATTCCACGGCTTCCTTTCCGCTTCTCTCCTTGCGTCAAAGTCCTTTCGGTTGATAAACCTCGACAGTTCTCCTTCATCAGCCAATTGATGTAGGATACGTTTGAGTTCGCGGCATTGGCCCAAAGTATGGCCGTGTTCCTTGTGGTAATCACACCACAAATTGTAGTTGCGTCGATCGGAGGGGGTGGTAGTAGGAGGTGGAGTTGGCAATTGATCCCGGATGGCGAAGAATATGTCCTTCCTGTTCCGATTGAACAACGGATCGTTACCTCCATCTAGTAGATTCCGCGTCCTGGACTCTCTTTCAGCGACATATACGTGTCTAGATCGTGGAGGCCCCATATCTGACTGAGGTTTTGGACGACGTGGCAAGTAGTTTCTATCCCTCCTTGATGAATGTTCCTCTCTGCCCCTTGAGGAACGATTCGATATTGGATCCTTCTTTTTCGACCTTCGTCTCTTAGGGTCATGTGCCTGACATATGTCGGAGGCCGTGACATAGCTTTGACATTGCCTCATAGCCTCCGCATATGTCTTCACTTGGCTTTCGACCAACTGGAACTTCAACCTTTGAGCCTTCATTCCGTTGATCAGGGCGTTTAATGCGACCGATTCTTCTAAATCAGTCACTTCCAGCACCACCTCGTGGAACTTCTTTAAATATGACGATATGGACTCTCCTTCCAATTGTGTGATGCTGAGCAAATGGAAGTTTGATTTTTCCTGTCTTCTAGATGCTACAAAATGACCCAGGAACTTGCCTTCTAGTTGGGCAAAGTTGTGGATACTTCCCCCTGGAAGGGAGGTGTACCACATCAGAGCTACTCCGGTAAGAGTAGTTGCGAAAAATTTGCACCACAATGATGGGTTAGTGGTATACAGCAGCATCAGGTTCTTTTAGGCCATCAGGTGTTCCTCTGGACAGGATGTTCCATCGAAGGCCGCCATGTTTGGGATCTTTATTTTCCCGGGGTTGGGAGTATTCAGTATCTCCGGAGCCAGAGGAGAGATTATTGGTATGAGATCTTCAGGAAGACTACTCTTGCCGGCCTCATTCCGCGGCATAGTCATGGGACTGATGGGGCGGCTAGATCCCGCAACTTGTGCCTGCTTTCTTTCTTCCCTCCTTTTATCCACCAGCGATTGAACGCTTTCAGACGCCCTTTGTTTCTTGCTTTCTAGGAAGGTACGTGCGTCTCGAGATGTGGCTTTAGATTCGTCATCTCGCGGGTCCGTCCTGTTGAGGCTTGTGTGGGTTCTGGATCTCTCCCGCCTTTTCTTATTGTGTCTACAGGAGTGGGATGTCCTCGAGTTTCCATCTTGAGATTCATGAGACTTTGGTATCTCTTGATGGGGTTCGATTTGTTCCTGCAAATTTTTTATTTGGTCCGCCATGTCCTCCAACATTCGTTGTTGAGTAGGATTATTATTTATGACGGCGCGGAGTTGTTACGAGAAGGCGACAATAAGGTTTCGTGCTAGCATGTCCAGATCACGGCGAGTCACGGCTTGGTTGTTAGCGTGGCCCGCTGAAGTGTCTGTGTCTGTGCTGTGCACAGTAGCTGTTTGGGTCGGATTCTTCTTAGGAGCCATGACTTTTTATTCGGGTCCCCACAGACGGCGCCAAACTATTTCTGTAATGAAACGAGGAAGTGGAAAACACTTGAAACCGTAAGCGGAAGCGTTATCAGGAGCGGCGATTCATGGAAGGAAGTAACCCGAATTTCTACAACACAACACGTTAGCCTTGTCCGGGGGTGATCTCCCGGAAAACCCCTCCGACGCTCAAGTTAGAATGATGATATGAGATGATTGAATAGACGATTATAAACTGAATGCAAGAATTAAGATATCGAGGTTGATATTGCTTATGTCTTGGTGGGCTAATGAAATGGAGTGTGAGTAAGGATACTAAGAGAATTATTTTCAGATGATCCCTTCCTTTCTGATGTTGGCCTCCATTTATAGTGGTGAAGAAGGAAGTTATTTCTGAGAAGAGGTGGATTATCATGGGGATAATGGGCAGTTATCAGCCTTGGAAGAAGGAGAACCATGCAATGTGGGATGGATGGGAAGTTGGGTCAATCTGGAGGTTACTTACCTGGGAGAGGTTAGGGTATTTTGTGGGTCACTTACTCATGGGCCAACTAAGGAGTTTGGAGTATTCAAGAAAAGCCCATTGACTAAAAGTCAAGGTCAATACGAAAGGTCAAAGGGTATTAAGGTTATATGACATTAATAATTTAAATAAATAAATAAATTAGGTAAGTGATACCATGACAAGTATGATAAGAGTCATCGGGATAAGTTTCCCATCTTGAGACTGCACGAGAGTGAGGGAGAAGAGGGGTTGTAGGAGGTGACGGAGGGGTAAAGTTTTGCGATTGGGTAGAGGTGCAACAACACAATTACATAGGTGTGGAAAAATGGGTGGGGATGTGCATGGGTGAGGGGAAGGGAGAGGGTAGGGAAGAGGAAGGGGTCGCTAGTAAATGTGTGAATGAAATTAAAAAATATCAATTATAATAAATAATAAAATTAAGATAAATTTGATGGGATAAATTAAAAAAGAGAATGAGAAATACTTGTCGTTAGTTTTACTCATAATTCTATGTATGTGTTTATTTGTATTTATATTTGATTCTTATGATTTAACTTTTATTTTGCTTATTGTGGAGTGAGTGAGTCTACAGGAAGCTTTCTAATACATATTTGGTGATTTTCATCGCTTTTTTTAATAGAATCCTAGCTATTTGGTATCTGATTGACCATATTATTCCTGCTTAGACGAGTAAAATTTATTTATCATCTGACCACATATCTTGACTTAATAAGCGAGATTTACTACCGTGTGATATAGACATATAGTTGCTGGGTGTTACTAAAGTTCACCACCCTTTTTAATTTTAACGCCACCCCCTTCAAAATTACGTATTTGCCCCTGGAGTTTAAAAAATTACAAAATTGCCACTGGACTTAAAACTTAATTAATAAATATAAATCACGCTTAATAACACTATTAAGAATTTAATGCGGAAGATTTGTCTATATATATCGAATTCTGAGATGCGTATGAAGTACGAATTCAAACACGATACTATCTCTCTAAAAACTGTTAAAGAAGTTGTAACCCGTAATTGGTTAAATTTGGCTAACGAAAGCGACTATGAGTCGGATGCGGTACGTAAAGTTTTCGATTGGAATCGTTGGAAATTAAAAAATAAAATAAAATAAATCGCACAAAACTGGACGATTGGACCATGGTTCAATCGCACAAAACTGGGCGATTGATCCATGGTCCAGTCGCCCAGTTTTGTGCGACTGAACCATGGTCCAGTCGCCCAGTTTTGTGCGACTGAACCATGGTTCAGTCGCCCCATTTTGTGCGATTGTTATTTATTTTATTTTTTTTAATTTTAATTTATGTATTAATTTTTTTTAATTATTATTATTATTATTGTTGTTGTTTTAGTTTTTGTTATTTTATTATTATTATTATTATTATTATTATTGTTGTTGTTGTTGTTGTTGTTGTCATTATTATTATTATTATTATTGTTGATATTTTTTTTTTATTTTTTTCATTTTTTTATTTACGTAATTTTTTTATCATTATTAAAATTGTTATTGTTGTTGTCATTATTAATTTTACTTTTCGTTATTTATTTATTTATTTATTATTATTATTATTATTATTATTATTATTATTATTATTATTATTATTATTATTATTATTATTATTATTATTATTATTATTATTATTATTATTGTAGTCATTATTATTATTATTATTATTATTATTATTATTTGTATTAATTTTTTTTTTAGTATTAGTATTTGTATTAAGTTTTGTTATAATTATTATTTATATTTACGTCATTAATGTAATTAATTTATATTATTTATATTTCAAATTTGCATGAGTTTGAAAATTTTGGAGACAACGTAGACTACTCCGGTACCTTTGTTACAGATAGGGAATTTATCTCCGTAGATGAGTTACATAGTTGGGCCGATGTGATAGCAATAACAATCGGTTTTCAATTTACACGTGCTTCTTATAAAAAGAAAGAAGGACGTTCTAGAGTTAGTGTCTATTTAAAATGTCACCGCTATGGTAATATTAGGGGTGATGTACATAATCTAGATAATATTGCCCGACCTGGTTCTAAAAGTAGAAGTTGCGGGTGTAAATTTTTAATTGTAGGAAGTAGTCGTAAACCAACGACATTCATTGACGAAAATAAATGCAATCATTAATGTAAAATAGTTTTAGTACAGACTATGAAAGGTCATGCCCTTTAAAAATTTGCCATTCTTCAAATAAATCTCTACAATCATTAAGGTATATTTCTAACACATGTCGTTGACGGGGGTTCAAATCCGCCAGGTGAGCAGGTAGTCTTGCCACTGGAGCGAATCAACTGGGTCATTCATTCAAGAACTGAAAACACAAAAGGAAAACAAGAGTTAACAAGAAATAAAACAGAAACTGAAAAAAAAAACTAGTAAAACTCACGTATTCAGATCTGCTCTGAGGAGGACCAGGAGCGAAAGTCGGCCCTTCGTCCGGGGCTATGTACGGGTGCGAGCACACTCTGAACCATTCAACGTAATTAGGTTCAGCCTCTGAAGGAACAGAAGCCCGACGAAGTCCCTGCTCAACAAGGCGGGCACTAAAGGGGAACCTACTTCATGCCTCCAAATATACAGCAGAAGAAGGAAAGGTCACGGAGTAGGTACCGTGTGCCGGTTGGAGAGCCTTGGCTGGTCTCATAGGAGCTGGAGGAATAGCCTGCACGAACCCGATCTGTCGCAATGTCCGCTCCGGTAAATACACCTCGACGACATCAAAGCACGTGATACCCCCGATGACGGTGGTGCGTGGGTGATCATTCAGCAACGCACCAGGAGCAGAATTGTAGGGAGTCCATTCCACCTGCATACAAGCCAAGTTAACAAAAAAAACTGTAAATTAAAAAACACATGCATGACAAAATGTAATGTACAATACTTGAGTCTCCGTCATTGAATCAAGAACCCTGCGGCAGTCCCTCAACCTGTCCACCTCACGACATGGTTTCTTCGGTGTCCACATCTCCGCCCTAGTCATGTTTGGCACATCTTCTCGGCGAGGATGAGGACGGAAAGCGGGAAAGTACTCATAGATCCATGTCTGGAGCAATGTGAGACATCCCGCAATGGTCTTACAACCAGCCCTAGATGCCATTCCGAGCTGCCTGTACAAGAACGCCAAGGTGGTCTTATCCGCCAGCAAGATAGAGCCGACGATAGCCATGTAGTACGCTGTCATCTGGGTATCCATGGCCTGCGACCTATGACACAGCCGCATCAGTTCAGCAACGCTTACGCAGCCGCAGGTGAATGCACCTCTACGCCGAAGCTCAGACATAGGCTCCCCGAACAGATTGGTGATACCAACCTGCCACTCCGCCTCCGAAGGCTCAGCCGGCAGAGAACCTTCAATAGAAATGCCCAATATGCGTTGCACGTCGTGCAACATAATCGTCATTTCCCCCCATGGCATGTGGAAGGAGTTCGTATCCGGCTGCCACCTCTCCACGAACGTCGATATCAAAGCACAGTCGATGTGCTGGTGCATAATGTCCGGTAGTCGGCCGAGGGAAGTGGCAGGTAGAACATCGTTCAGCGCATCGGACATATCCCTCAGTCGGATGATGGACTCCACCGGCCTCTTCCTAATACGACAATCCAGAATCGGAGGCGTACGCTCGGAGCCGTCACAAATAAGTTTAGCTATGTGCCCGCCGTAACTAGGGATCAGTCGCGTATCTGTCGGCCCCTCGGGCTGGGGTGATGTCACTAACCAGTCCGTGTTAGTGAACTGTGAGGGCCTGCTCTCCCGTGGCGGCTCATTATCGACAAAACTACGTCCTGCGCGCTCAGATGCGGCAGAAGAACTCGGGCCGCCACGGGCAAATCTGCCGTCGGGGCCCCGAACAACAGTCCAGTCCAATGGGCGAGACTCATGACCTTGAAACTAAACATCATCAGCATCATTATCATCATCACTATAAACCCCCCAACTACTCTAGAGGCTGTTAGCCTGGTCATCAAAAGGAGTACGCACTTTGTTCAGCGTACTCGACCGTTGGGCCTCACTGTGTCTGGCAGCCTCTTCCTGCCTAGCCCTCCTAGCAGAACCCGTTACCCCCCTCTCATGCGGGTCCCCTCTGAGTAAGGTAGGCCTAGAACTATTACCTCTCAACAATTGTCTAAAAAAACCCTTTTCTTTTCCTTGATTACCAGCCATTTTCTACAATTTTTTACAGTTTCATTAAATATTAAAAATAAATGAACATAATCAATATTTACGTTACATTAACCAGATGAACATAATAAAAATAAAAACAACATTAACAAAACTAATAACATTAATAATAACAACAACCACTATAATAATAATATAACAATAAAAATAATAACAAATAATAATAATAATAACAGTAATAATACAAATAAAAAAATAATAATTTTTCTAAAAAAAATAATAATCAAAAATTAAAAATGAAAAAAAAAAACCAAATAATAAATTAATAATTCAAACATAAATAATAATTTAACAACAAAAAATTTAACAAACAAAATTAAAACAAAAAAAATAAAAAAAAGTAATAATAACAATAACAATAATAATAATAATAATGATAACAATAATAGAAACAATAATAAAAATAAAAAAAATTATTAATATTTATAAAAAACAAACGAAAAAAAAGAAAAAAAAATTAAGGTGAATCGACCAGATTTAGGCGATTGGACCCCGGTTCAATCGCCTAAATCTGGGCGATTCACCTATTTTTTTTTTTAAATTTCAATAAATTAAATTATTATTAACTATAAAATTAAAAACAATATATAAAACTTACTAAAAAAATATTAAATAAACATTACAACATACATATTTACATTAATAATTTATAAAACAAAACATAAACATATATTTAATAATAGAAAAAATAACAATCACAATAATAATAATAATAAAATTAATAATAATAACATTAACAACAATTATAACAATAACAATAATAACATACTTCAAAATTTATAATAATTATTCCAAAACATACGAAAAAAAATAATATTATGAATCGCCCAGATCTGGGCAATTCATATTTTTTAAAAAAAAAAAATTTTTGCAACTAATTAAATTAAAAATAACTTACTTCGATTAATAATTTGCGGATTGAACTTAATTTTTGCTCCGAAAATTAGATTTTGTAAGTTGGTTTTTAGTTGTGGTGAGAATAATTTTAGTGGGAGTGTAGTATATATAGAAAATTTTATGTTCAATGGCAAAATTGTAATTTTTTTAAAATTTAGGGGCAAATTGATAATTTACTCAGGGTGGCGATAAAATGAAAGGAGTGGCAATATATAAGAATTGGATAGTTTAAAGATAATACTTGTAGATGCAAAGAGAAGAAGCCCTAAGACGAGACAAAAGGTGCCTCGCCAATCGCCACAGACGCCACAAATTTGTAAAACCACGAATTAAATGGTAACCAAGAACTGGAAGACCTTAGACTGTTGAGTTTCAATCTTCTAGAATCGATTTCTTTCTCCTCATCTCTATCAATTAATTCCCAATTCAGATCTTGAACAATCACAAATATGGCTTCCTCTCTCAGAACGACAGCCACCATTCTGCTCAACAGAGTTTCACAATCCGCTTTTTCCACATTTTCAGCCAAACGGATTTGCTTAGCGTTTCTGAGAAACTCGCCTTACACAGCTTATCGTGGAATCACTAATGGCAGTTTCCGATGTGTTGCGGCGTCGGAATACGGTGAAATCAGTAGAAAAGCGTCGGCACGTTTATCTCAGGTGCAACAGCTTCTATTGGAAGCCGAAGAGCGTTCTTCTTCTGCCGTCAACGAGCCCCCTCCTCCTAAGATTGGTCTTGGTAAATTCCCTAATCTATTTTTGATTCAATTTGCAATTCATTTTTTTGTTAGATTGTATTAATATTTAGAATTTAGGATGTTTTGAGCTGAAAGATTGGAGTTTGATTGGAATTTGGATGAGGTTTAAAATAAAATATGATGATTGATTGATGATGGAGTTTTGGGTATGAGAATAAGTAGAGTTCAATGAAAATGATTCTAATTGAGGATTATTATTGATTGTGTTTAAGCTAATACTTCTAAGTTCTATGTAATTGAAATAGCCCAAACCGGCTAAACAGTATTAATACTGTCTACAAAGCAACGGAAGACTTATAAAAGTCTAGGCTGAATCCGACCTGTGGCTCGATAGCCACAGCAAATCAATATCAGAGTATTTAAAATCTTTTACATTAAATAAGTGAATACTATTTACGAAACATTATAAAATTATTACAATTTAATTTACAAATATCTAATTTACATTATGAATTTCAAAAAAAAGTATCGCCTCGCACGTAACACATATTACAAGTAGGCATCGTCTCCACAGCAGAGTTAACCTGAAAATGGATCTATCCCCCCTAAGCGATAGGCCCCATCAAAGACTGTCAACAATTGAATTGTTGAGTAATCCAACAAACTATTACATTTATATACAAGTCATTAACAAACATCTCCAATTTAGTCTTTTGCTCATTTGGTATCTCCTTATGAAACACTAATTTATCAAAACCCAAACTCTTTTAAAAGACGATTTGGTATCGACATAAATACGACTAAGAACCTTTGGTTCATAGTGAATCAAAACATGGCTATAACTTTACAAGTTAATAGCGAAAATCAAAATGCGGCTATTATTTTACAAGTCAATAGCGAAACAATACGGTAAATGAAACGTATGATTTCATTTGCGAAACAAACAAAACTTTATATACCAAACGTATTTATTTAAAACTCATAATAAAACAATAATATAACAACACTTTAAAACATGGGAATATATGGACCGTCAGGAACTAGGTTTGATCTAAATCCCGAGAACACGGGTGATCGTCATCATCGAAAATACGGTTCTTGCAAGAACGAAACGGGATCGGGGGCTCGAAACCGATCCGAATAACCATTACCTATTATCAAGTTATAGGATTTTACAATAATCCGGATATAAATATCCGTTGCCAATTCCCAAAAACGGACATTTTTCAATGTCGAGTATTTCAATATAAAACAAAACAATAATTCAATTGATTTTCTTTGAAATCAACTATCATACTTCATTTTCATAATACGATATTTCAAGACTCATATCATATAAGTCAATAACATACAAAACATTCTTTTGTGATCTCTTTAAATAAATACAATATTAACATACTTTTTAATCAAATATAATTTTTATAACATGATTAATTTTTATTAAAATCATTTTATAATACTAATAATATCACATAAACAAAGCAATCAAACCAATATTTTTCCATCATCACTTGAACATAAAAATACTTAAATTAGCTTTAAAAGATATTAGATGTTTGTAGGTTATGAGAAAATTCTTCAATCAAAAATCAGATTAGAAAACTACGAACTTCATTGATGCATTTGAACAAACACCTTGTGTGCATTAACTTCTAACTCCAAAAGATAACAATCCAAGCTTCCTTTTTGCATCGCCATCAATAATACTCAACAAATTCATACCATCCATAATTACCCAATAAATAAATATGAAATAATCCTAAATACTTGATTAAAGGAATATCCAATTGAAATCCCAATTTGAACAATTAATCTCATAATTGACTATTCTCGATTTTCATGACAATTTATTAGTATTCTGGACATAACTCTCTCATACGAACTCATTTTGGGGCGATTCAAGTGCCCACATGACCGTGACTCGGAGCTCTACAATTCTTATGAAGACTTCAGAATCCAAAAATGTCCACAACTACCTCAAAAATAGTCATGAACACACGGACAGAATCCTTGTTCTGGAGCATAATTTTTTTAATTTTGTTTCTTCAAAAATGAAGAGATGAAGATGATGAATGAATAAACAGGTCCTCAATCCTCTTCAACATAATAAATGGGTGATGAGTCATAAGCAAAATGACACTCAGTCACCTACACATGACGCATACATGGCTTAGGTGTCATTACATGACACTTCACATTTTAATCATTTTTTTTACCCAATTTTCATCGTACAACTTACTTTGATCGCAAAATTAATACGGTTGATACCCAAATATAATAGAATCTTTTACTTATTCCTAATTAACTTAATTAATATACTTAAAATTTAATAACCCAAATTAACTTAATTAATTACTATTAATTAAACCACTAAAATAGGGGCTATCTAAGTAATCAAGTAATTGGGTCATTATTCAAATAGGTATATCTATAATTTTTGTTTGTACTGCTGGAAAAGGTTGAGTTTTACATTAGATATGAGTGTCTTTTCAGCAAGATTTAGCTAGAAGTTTGCAAATAGAGGGTGGTGTTAAATAGTGGTATCAAACAAATTGGTAACTTTTTTCCCTTGTACCAATACAAGGACACATGATATTAGTAAGTTTCAAATATCAACCACACTGTCTATAAACAATACTGAATTGTGGCTTGTACGAAATTGAACTTTTTGTAATTCTTTTTAAGGATAGTGAAGATGAAGTAATCTCTATTGTAACATACCCTTTTGTGAGAGTAGTTTGGTAAGCAGGGTTTTATATTTTTATGTATTCTTGATTAGTGATTAGTTGCATTTGCCTGTTATGCGGATGATTTTATAGCTCTTGCGGCCTTGTGACAAGGTTTTTGCAAGCTCCGAGATATAGCATTTTATTTAATCCAATGTCATCAAGTGGCTCGTACATAAGCAGAGTTTAGGGGGCGAACTAAGCTACCTTATCTTTACAAAGAGGTTCTCTTGAATTTTCCCTTTTAAGAAATATATAAGTTCATCTAGAGTAGAATTTTTTTTGGAGTTGTACTTATCTAGAAAATTGGGTTTGAAGACTCTATTTGATACTTACTTGAGAAGGTTGATAAAGAAAATCATGAAATCTTGTTTCGTGACTTGAAGGAAAGATCTAGAATTAATGGTTGTGAGGTTCGTTGAAAATTTATCGTGCATGTTGAGAAGCTTAAAAGTCAAAAAAGGGCACAAAGAAGTGAAGAGTTGGTAGGATAAGATAGGTTACGTGTAAGTGGTTGCATCATGAGTGTTGAATGTTCAACATACATTATGCAAAGCCACACATGCTCTATACCGATTTGTTGCTCAACTTCTCCTAGTTGGCACCAATTGTTATCAGATGGTCTGCGCGATAACACAATTTTGAAGGAATTCTTGTTGGATTAGAGCTTGATTGTTATTTGGAAAAGAAAGGCACTATATATTGCTGTTTGTTCTAATAGACGCTTGGTAACCTGAATGTTTGTTCCCAATCAATTGGTTTTGGAATTTTTGGAGCACTGCCTCAAATAAGTGCCCAATTTACAGTCTTTAAAAGAGTGTTGTTTGATCTCATCAGTACCTCTTCTGTATCCCAATCTCTTTTGTGGATCTTTCCATGGCCCTTTCCTTAACGTCATTTCTTTTTGTCTTCCTTCGTTGCTGCATTTTATGGCTGTACTAACAATAATAGTAATGCTTTTTTCTCATCTCTTTCATAATACACTCACCCTCCTTTTTCTTTCGCTTTCTAATGTTTCGGATTTTACAGTTTTATGCAACCTCAGTTTCTGCTGGTAAGCGCTTTGTTACAACATTCCCACTTTCCTGTTTTTTCTCCTTATTCTCAGTACAAGGATCATTTCCATTATTTTTCTCTATTACCTATGATAAGATTTCTAACATCTATTTAGTATGAAAAATAAAATTTCAAACCCCCTGTTCTTCTCTATCAATCAATTTTAACCTTTAGATTAGATATAGAACTCTCCATTTCTTTTAAGAAACGGATAGGAACATAAATCCTACTCTCTACGCCTTTATTTCAAACAATTCTTGTCCTCTTTTATTTGTAGTTGTAGGTGCGTGAAAGGGAGGGGGTCTCCTCGCTGGAGATGGTGGTGAGGCGTTGGTCTTTGCAGGTGGTTGTGGTGGCTACAATGGGGTTTGGAACTGGGGTGGGAAAAAGGGTGGAGAATAAGTTTTCTTTATTAATTTTTCCTTTTCTTCTTTTTTTTTGTCCTGTATATCTTTTTTTTTTTCCTTTTTTCTTTTTTATCCTCTTTTTCTTCTTTTTTAATATGAAAATTACTTGTTTCATAGGAAATCATTAACTTGTTAGGTATGTTATGTGCAAACACCCCAAAGTTGAGTTTACGTAATATTTAATCAAAAAGTACGATTATGTGGGTAAATGAGCAATACGTGAGATTATCTATGGGTAATTTTTTTTTTCTTTTTTTGGTTGGGGAAATTGTGGGCTTGTTAATGAACAACTTTAGTATAGAGTGTGCTGTAAAGTTGTATCTCTGGCTATGATCGTCGCTTTCACTTCAGGGACATATTCTGATGATTGGGGAGCTCTTTGCTACATATTACCTTGTGCAAGTCTTCTTTGAGCTAGTTGATGTCAACTTAAGTAATTATTAATTTTTTTTAATTGCATCATTTCTGTCAAGGAGCCTAAATTTCTTGAAATTTGGCCAAAACTCCTCGCGATGTACCTCTTGCATTCTTTTTTAGTTGTATTGTTACTTCCAAAAATCTCTTAATATCTCGCATAATTAAAAGAAATGATACAATTAAAAAAGAATGGAGAAAGTATAAAGAAAAATAATATAGTCAATCATTTTTTTTGGATTTGTCTCAATGCCTATAAAATAATCAAGTTCTTATATTTAAAGATATTAATAATCAAAGAAGGGAGTTGGAGACTACACAAAGAAAAGTGGTGCAACAAAAAAAAACAGCATGATGCAGTCATCTCTTTGCTAATTTTTAATTGTTCTGCTGTAGAGCATGTGACTGTAACTTTCGCCAGGAGTGGAGGTCCTGGAGGTCAAAATGTTAATAAAGGTGTGCAATTTTCTTTTTTCTTTTAGTAGTGTCAATTTTGTTTGTGAACTGCATTCCTTTTGCATCCTTTGACACTTTCTTGTTAGTGCAGTAAACACCAAGGTAGACATGCGCTTCAATGTGAAAAATGCGACTTGGCTAAGCGAAAGAGTCCGCGAAAAGATCATGCAAATGGTTTGATTCTTGCCATCTTGTGATTTCTGTACTGTTTTTTTGCTATCCAAAGTGATGTCCTCCTTCTGTCCCCCAAAAGTCCAAAACCCATCTTCCTAGAGAAACATTGTGCCTGTATTTTTGAATTTATGTTATATTCTTGAAAGATATATCAACCAATGTATTGGGTAATTTTTAGGTATGAGATATGCGAAAGCCATGACCAACTATCAAACTAATGATGGGAAAATAAGAGAAACACTCCTTGGGCCCCAGTAATGTGTAGTTTCATTGTGTGATGTGTTTTAGCATTGCATACCCTGTAGCTATCAACAAAAGTGGCTTTGTCTTAATTCCATCTAGCTGGATTTTCATTGAAAATCTCATTTCCTGCCTCTGTTTAAGCAGGAGAAAAATCGGATTAATAAAGATGGAGAGATCGTCGTATCTTCCGCTAAGACTCGGACACAACAGTAAAATTTCTGGCACAGTTTTCTTTTTAGTTAGCTTGTTCATTTTTATCTCACCGACTTGTTTGTGCTGTTTTTGTCAGGGGTAATATTCAAGATGCCCTATCAAAGTTACAGGTACTTAATTTGCATATTGTCTTTTATTGTTGTGAATTTATTAATTTATTGTTTTCTCCCCCCTTCTTTTAGGATGCACATTCTTCTGTGTTCTTGGAATAATGGATTTACCTAGAATTGTATTAAGCTGGGCTTAGTAGACAACAAAATCTGTGCTTTTTTTTTTTTTTTTTTTCTTTTCTTTTCTTTTGTATATGCCATCATTCACTTATTGGTCTCATTAAATTGAACCTTGTAGTCGTATTTGCTTTCCTTGTGCTTAATTTCTTTTATGAATCCAGGCATTTATTGACGCGGCATCCTATGTTCCACCACCTCCTTCAGAAGAGCTGAAGAAGAAAATCGCCAAGCTGTATGGATCCCTTCATATCCTCATTTTAAACTCTAAACTTATCATTTATAACTAGTTGATCTTTTAGCATGTTGAGAAATTCTTTGTTAATTTTTGATATCATTAATCCCACTTGCATTAAATACCAATTTTTTTAAAAAAAGTTGATAAATAATCCCAACAATGAAGCGTCGCTCCCAAAATAATCATAATTAATGGTTGCTTTTGAATAATCTGTACTTTTAATAAACTCTTCCCAAAATGAACATGTTGCCTGAAGAAATTGAATTGCGCATTATATGCATTTATATACCCCTTCAGAAGTTTTTTTTTTAAAAAAAATTTCTTCACCCTTTAGCCCCTTCCAAATTCCATTGTTGAAGTCTGCCTCTAGCCTACATAGGCATAAACTCCTCTCGTTGGCCAGCCAACTAATGACCCTCATCCTGAACCATAATTCAACTCTTTCTTGCAACCCTCGTGGGCTTACAGCAACCATGATACATTCTTTTTCTTTTCTTCATTATACTTTTATTTTCCAATTGTAAATATTTAAGAGGGAATTTGAACGCACAAACATTTGAATACAAAATTTAAAAATGAAAACCCCAACAACAACAATGGCTGAGCCTCAATTCCAATGGTCGTCCACATGGATTCTTCTTTTCCATTCATTTTGATTTTTTACTATCTTCTCAATTTGTAAGTCTAGATCATTTGTATCCATTTTCACTCCCGTACTCCAGGTTTTCGCCCTTTTATAGTCTCTTGAGCGCCAACTTTCGATCTTCCTAAATGGTTTGGTAATACCCTTAATGATTGCAACTCCTAAAACCTTTTTTATATCTATGTATCGAATTATATCCCTTAAGGTATGCCCACTCATCCATCGAACAATACTCCTATCTTACTACTGTGATCCTTTCTAAAAGCCCAACATTGAAATCAATATAGTAGTGTTGGTCTAATTATCGCTTGATAAACTTGCCCTTTAACTTAAAGGATGCACTTCGATCACTTAATATCCCAATAGTTGCTCTCCTTTTTTGCACTTACTTTTTATTCTATAGTTCACATCTTGTTGGATCTGCTACCATGAAATATTGACCAAAAGTATTTAAGTATTCATTTGGAGCAATTTCTTTCTCTTCAAGCTTTAAAGTGCTCTCGTTTTCTCGTTATTTTGGCTATAGTTACACTCCATGAACTCTATCTGGCTCCGACTTAATTTGAAACCTCATGACACAAGCTCTTGTCTTTCATCATTTTAAATTACCATTTATCCCTCTCTGGTTTCATCTACCAAACAATGTCACCAGCAAACAATATGCACTTGGCATGTCTCATTGTATTGATCAAGTTATCTTATTGAGAACCGCTGCAAAAAGAAAGGGGTTTAGGGTCGAGCCTTGTGGAAGACCTATTATGATTTTAAAATCCTCCGGTTTCCCTCGCATGTCCTAACATTTGTCTTTACTTCTCTTGTACTATATTAATGTATTTTTTGAGAATATTCTTCTTTGTCATTGCCCACCGAAGTATTCTCTTGGTACCTAGTCGTATGCTTTTTCCAAGTCAACAAAAGTCATGTGCAAGTCTCATTTTTTAGCCCTATAGTACTTCGTCATTTGTCTTTTAAGACGAATTGCTTCCATTGTAGATCTCCCTTGCATAATCCAAATTGGTTCTCTGATATGGAGGTACATCTCTTCATACGTATCTTTATCACTTATGAGTTTTATTCCTCGATAGTTTTAGCAATTTTAGACATCTCCGTTGTTCTTGTAAATGGGCACTAGAGTACTTCTCCGGTCATTGGGCATTTTACTTGTCCTCCAAATATTGTTGAACAGATCAATAAGACAAAATGTGATAATATACTCCTGTAATTTATGGCAATTGCAAAACACCCCTTTAAGTCGAATTCCAAACTTATCAGTTGATCTTGTATAGGCACGATGTAAATTCAGAAATTTGTTTAACCTCACTGTAAACTTGATTCTGGAAATTGTTTGTTTAGTAGATAAATGGGGCTCAAAGTTAAGGACGTTGTTATTCAACTAGAGTTTTGTGATTGATTGAAGATCTCAAACTTAATGAATCACACAGTTAAAGTATTAGGTCGTGACAATTCGTCACATAATTTTCACCGTGGCCCACTCGTGTGGACACGAGAGACCTATGGGCTTGAGCCTACAAATCCACGAGTCAAGAGCGTTGACTTGCACATACACTTGGTGAGGTTCATTATTTCCCAAAACCATATGGTAGTAGGAAGATTAGCTCACCCACTATATATGCAAGTTAACAACCCATTATTTTATTGATGTGGGATCTTGTCTCACATGTGAAGTATTTCCAACATAAAGCACATTTGAGACAACTCAGATGGCAATTTAGATGAGTGCGCAGGGAAAAACCATTTGTTGGAGGGAAAACAAGAGAAGAAGAGAGTTGATGTTGACATCTTCATCAGAAGAGGGGGAGGAGAGGGAAATGTGGTGATTGGGAGCATTATGGATTTTGGTGATGTTTTCATCAGCAGAAGGGTCAACAGTGGGATATCAACGTGAGGAAAGAGTAAGAATTTAGTTGATCGTTTTGAGGAAAACACTATATATAGTTAAAGGAAGATAAGTCCTTGTATACTCAAAAGGATTTTCTTTGAAGCCATGTTAAACTGTGTTTGCCATTGATGATGAACTTGAAGCCTGAGAAAGTTATTGTCTATATATTACAATGGTAAAAGAGAGAAATGAAATTGAGTAGAAAATAGAAGAATACCTACTATTGTTAACACTATGTTTGGATAGTATATTAGGAGAGAAAATAAGGAAAGGGAAGGGAAGGTAAACAGAAGGAAAGGAAAGGAAGGGGAGGGGTAAGGAAGGAGAGTGTACCTGTTTGTTTAGAAGGAAAGAGAAGTAAAACGGAAAGAAAATGAGTACATTTTCCCTCCAAATTTTTTCACTTTAGGAGCGATCGTATTCTTAAAAAAGTTTTCTATGTTTTTCCTCCAAACCCCTCCCCTCTCTTTTTGTTATCCAAATAATAGGTCTTCCATCCTTTTAAATTTCCCTTCTTCCTTTCCCTCTATTTCTCTCTATGCAAACATAGTGTAAGGGAGGTGGGTGCATTTTAGAAATGGTCCATTCATTATTGGGTTCGGAAAAACTCAGTTGAACTATATTGGACGAATACACGATAGTTGGATTATTCTAGTCAATTTTTTCCTTTACAAAGGAACATTGATTAGCTATTTACTTATTTACCTTTGCTTATTACTATTCATATGGGAGGATATGAATGATCTCAAATATCAACTAACAGTCCCTTTTATATAATCTTTGTTTATCACACGTAACTGATCTTATAATTGATTAAAACGTCTGAAGGTCTGCTAAGTCAGAGGAGAAACGATTGCAGAACAAAAAAGCGGCATCACAGAAGAAGGCTTTTCGACGAAGCAAGGATAGTTGGGACTGAATTCACGATAAGAAATCTCGAGTGCGTTGTCACATGAAAAAGTGAAAGGTACTTATTTATTCTTGTTGATTAGAAAATTACCTGGATTATTATGATCAGTACATTTCATCCCGATCACCGGTGAAAGAAAAAAAAGTTCCCTTCTAGAAGTGATGGAGTTCATAAATATCTGCTCATTGTGGTTTGTGGATATGAAAAGAATTAGGTAGGGTTAGTTGATGGTTTCTTCATGTAACATCACAGTTTACAACCGTCCATTTTGGAAATGTTGTTTCCAGTTAAAGAATACAACAGAATTATTCGACATTCTTTTGATTTAAGTTTCCAGTTCCGTCTGATCTTATCTTTAATAACGGAATATGTCGGGTCGTTATATATTGCTATTGACAAGTTGGCGATGTCCACTATTTTTTTATACTAAAATTAAAATTTAGGTTGCCAGCAATTATTTGCATCTCAAATATTTTAGTAAAGTGGTGTACCTAACATTATTTGGCTCGCCTTATATGTAAGACCGTCACATCATTAGTCCATTTCTCTAATTACAAATTGTTATATGAGACCGTCTTCCAAGAGACGCGCCTCATATATGGTTCAAATAATCCATTTCATACATATTAAGAATATATGCTTTCTTATTTGAAGTCGTCTCACCGAAAAGCAGTCTCTTATGAGAGTAGTTCTTTTCTAATTTATCGCTTTAAGATTGAAAGTGATTACTTTAACACAGTAAATATATGTAGGTCAGCAAAATAGAGATGATTTTACCATTATACTCTCATTTAAGAATGTGTGAATATTATATAGGGTATGAATAGGTTTTTGTTCTAAAAGAACAAAGAATGTTCCGCCATTTCTATCTATATTGATTGATTAGTCATGGCTGATGTTACATTTAAGCATTTGCTTGTTTGTGTGAAAGACTTTTCTTGTGGACCTTTGGGTAGTGTAATTTGATGCAAGCCGTAAAGTTTTTCATTATGTCTAGATTATTTTAGAATAAGAACAATATTTGTCTAAGAATTTAAAGAATAAGAATACTATTCTCAAGTATTATCTTAGATGCTTTAGCTTAAGGGCTAAGTTGAGGATAAATTTGTAACCTTACATCAGCACTGTATCATATACCTTGACCGGAGTCATAGTCTGAAAATAAGGTCGTATTGTATTGCATTAGCCGCATTGTAATTGTTTTGTAAAAACTAACTAATATATTACCTGATCGGGCCTGGTGTTAACATATAAAATAACCACATTTTTGGTCGTTTCAAGGAACATCTCATGTGCTCGGCCATTATTCAATGTTACTGTATTACTCTTGTTACCGCATCACCGTGATGGGGACCATCTCCACATTTTTTGCACTATGCTTAGAGCAAAGCCGTTGGGCGGGGGCGGGTTGTACACAACTGATTGTCCACATATTTGGGCCATCTGCTCCGGGCACGTAGATTTTTAGTTTTTATGTGGTAAAATCTCTTTAAATTACCATTTATAAATCATAGCGGGATTAACATCCCTAGTTCAACTAATTCTTGAATGTTTTTGATTAGCTTGTATCTATTTAAAATAGACTCAATGACTTGATATTACCCAATCTTGTTATCAATTCACCTTTGATTTGACTTTATAATGAATTTAAAATTATTAAAAAAAAAAAAAAAAAAAAAAAAAACAATATAACAATAGCCAAAGATAAGGTGGTGATTACTCCTACATTTCCGTCCTTCATATTGCTACATTTCTATCTTCTAAATGAGAAATTTTAGTGGAAATTTAGCACTTTAATTGAAAAAGACAAATCTATTGTACTCCTATCATTTATCTTAAATATTTGGGGATTTTTATTAATATCAGTAGGACAAGTATGTGGAGAAGCTACCTCCACTATCTCAATGAATTGAATTCATTAATCAATCTTATTCTGCCTTTTTGGGGTGCCTCAACTGGCCAACTCTCAAACAATTTGCGCCTTTGCTTTTTTAAGGAAATACCCTTTAACAACATTTTGTGCGGGAGATGAGGCACGTGAAAAAAACAAACTCAATAAAATTGAGTTGTATATGTACGAAAGAAGAAGCTAAAAGTACAACTACGCAAGAAATAGAGGTGTAAATGGACGATATCTGATATTCAACCCATGTGAAATACTTTTGATTTTTTATCAATGAAAATATAATTGAATATTTAGTTTTTTTGAATTTGATATTTCATATCATATAATTTTGTTATTTTCTCTAAAATTTTATAGAAAAAGAAATTTCTATTAAAAACTTTATTTATCTATGTTAAATTATTATCGTGTAATATATTATGACTCTGACATACTTGGTATATTAATATATTATACGTTAGAAATAATCTTGTGTTGATTCGGAAGTATTGGAGTGGGATGAAAGAAACAACTCCTTTCGAAGTGTTCACAAAGTTGTGAACGTACTGTACATATATCAGTGCTCCGTTCTTTCTTTAAATTTGTTATATTGTGCAATGCCATAAATCAAAATGTAGTTTTTTAAGTGTAATGTTTTAACACTAAAGAGATAGAATTACTTCTTTGTTATTTTAATTTTCATAACTAACAATCATGTTTATGACCAATGAGGAAAATATCAGTTGTAAGGACTATTTAATTAAATGAGTTTATAGTTTATTTTTTTAAGTAATCACTTTAAGGTCATAAGTAATTACTTTAAAGTAACTAATCACTTTAAAACAATAAATATACATCAAATAAATTTAATGGATATGATCTCATCATGAGATCATCTCATTTGAGAATTTGTGAGTACCCAAATGGTTTTAGTGTGTACATTTACTTGGTATAGAGGAGCACTATAATTAGAATATGTAATTTCTTGGAAGCAGCATTAGATTTTTTTTTTTTTTATGGCGTGTATTGTAGTTGTACATGGTTTAACGCTGATAAGTGATAAGATTGATAGATAAGTGATATTGGAAATTTACTTTTAAAGTCTAAAGTCATCGCTTAACCGTGTATGTTGAATATGTGGATGCTTTATCATCTTTTGCAAACCTCTCTACGATTTCAAACATGCATACTATGTATATTGCCTAGATCTTCCGCTGTCATGAAGCCAAGAGAAACGAGATGAAAATAATTTTTGTAGGGTAGTAAGAAAGACGAAAAAAAAAAAAAAGTAAATGTATGTGGTAATTCAAAATCAAAAAAATAATATGAATTATAACTAAAAATAGAAATTATATAAATTTAATAAAATAAACTAAAAAAATAAGTAAAGTTCATGGGAAGTTGTGGGTCATACTCATATCCAAACATCACAATTGTTTCATGTAAAGTGTACTTTTAGTTCATACAAAATCTTAATTATTGATTTTATTTGATAGAAGTTTAAATATTAATAAATTGTTAAACATAGGAATTTAAAAAAACTTTTAAAATTTTGAAATTATGACAAATGTTTTTTTTTTATTATTATTCTATAGAAACGTTATATAATCTCATACATCCAAGAAAAGAATTAGAAGAACAACAAATAAAAATAATATATTTGATATAATTTTTTATGAGTGATTTCAGCTTATAAAATTATTTTTAGATGTTGCCTATCATATGGAGAGGATGCTAGACGTCAAAAATGTCATATTATAGTAGTTTAGTTTAGTGGATGAAACTAGATTAATTCTTACTAATTACCATCTAGAGGAAGGACTATCTCCCCTTCTCTTTACAGTGTTACCTCAATTTTAAAATGTCAAAATAGTACTCCTAAAAGAGAAGTAGGGATGACATTTAGATCCAATTACATTCTACTAGATTTGATCTGAGGAAAAAAAATGATTCGAACCCAAGATAAATTTCATTCTAAGTTCGATAATATATTTAGATTCCAAATTGGAGTTGAATCGGAGGTGGATCTTAGAAAAAATCCGATAATTCAACTTAAATCCTACTTCGATTTCAACTCAATCCAATATTCGACTCTGACTTAACCTAATATTTAAGTGTATAGTTTATTTTATATAAATTTTTATATTTTAATGTTGATGATAGAGACATAATAATGTGCTTATGTTATGCAAATTTTTCTATTTATAAGTTCTTACCAAATCTGACAAATCAATTAGAGAACAGCAGACTCATAATTGATCAAGTTTGATTTATCAAGGATTACAAAAATTCATCATCAAAGAAAGTTAGATGAATTAAGTGAAACAACTTTAATCAATGGGGTTAAAAGGGTTAACTATTATGTCGTGACGATTTCGTCACATAATCTCACCGTAGCCTATTTGTGTAGACACGGGACACTTATGGGGTCAGGCCCACAAACCCACTGGTCAAGAGCATTGACTTGCACATACACTTGGTGAGATTCATTGTTTTCCCAAAACCATATGGTAGTAGGAGGATTAGCTCACCCAATATAAATGCAGTTCATAACCTACTATTTTATCAATATGGGATCTTGTCTCACATATGAAATATTTTCAACACTTCCCCTCACATGTGAGCCACATCATATCAGGAACCACCTTCGGCTCTGTCATATTAGGCCGTGACAATTCGTCACACAATCTCACAGTGGCCCACTCGTGTGGACATGCCCACTCGTGTGGACATGGGACACCCGTGGGCTCGGACCTACAATCCCACGGGTCAAGAGCATTGACTTGCACATACACTTGATGAGGTTTATTGTTTCCCAAAACCATATGATAGTCAGAGGATTAACTCATCCAATATATATGCAAGTCCACAACCTACTATCTTATCGATGTGAGATTTTGTCTCATAAGTGAAGTATTTCCATCATTAACAGTTCAATAAAAACATAAGTTAAATTATCTAGTAAAAAAGTTTTGATCGACGACTATATACACATTATATTTTGTTTATCAATTTGACAAGATATTCTGGTAATAATTACACACAAGACTCATGATAGACCCAATCTAAAATATCATACTTAAAATCTGTTCAAACATCTAAAATTTCGAATATATAAATCTATGTATAATGAGTTATAATAATCATTTAGCAAAGCTCAATGAATATTTCATTTTAAGGAAAGCAAATAACTACTTATTTAAAAGTTATAGTTACGATGAATTAATGTATTAGTTAAAAAGTAAAAATATTTTTAAAAAAATGGCATAATTTGACTCCGCTAGAAATACGAAGTTGAATGCCATGAAATCCAACTGTAAATAAAAAATGGAGGCAAAAAAAAATCCGAATTTTATTTAAAGTAAACTAAAACTTGCATAATTCGATCGGACTCAAGTCACTCTCATTCCATCATAACAGGTAGTAAACACTATAAACTCATAGCGTACAAGTCAAGTAAAGGCGTATCAATTAGGCAATTACTGTGTCTGTTCCAATAAATTTACAAGAATTTTCATTTTAGTTAGTCTTTTAAATTTGTTTTTTTTTTAAAATTTTTTTTTATTTTGATACAATTTCATTACTTTTATATTTTATATTTCAAAATAATTATAGCACTTTAATCTATTTATAAATTTAGCTTCTTAATATTTATGTCATTTAAAAATAAGTAAATTTATTGAAAAGGAATAGCACATTTATTTTCAAAAAAGAGAAGAAAATTATTCTCGTGTGTTGGGCCCTTTTAAAAAGCGTGGTCAGTCAGTAGAACTAGTTTTGTCCATTCTTACAAAAGAAGTTTTCCTCCACAACAAAGAATATTCAACTCTCAGTCTCTACATTTATTTCTTTAGACTTTGGTTTTCATTCACATTCTAATTGTATTCACTAAAAGTTTTCTATAAATCCAGATTACTTTACTGTTCATTAATCTAATACTTTTTTCTATTTTATTGACTGTTTACGCAATTTAATTTATTATTTTGATTATTTATATGGAAGTACTATACTATTTACATTCAAAAATTTTAAAAAAATTTAATATAATGAAGATATACAATCTGACGAAATAAAAAAACTCACTTGACTGCATTTTTTTACATATTAGCCATTATATATAAATAAAGCTTGAGCGAGAAATAATACCAATAATCGTGATGTAACAAGTATTTCAAAACAAAAAAAAGTAATAATAAGTATTTTTCAATGATTGTAATTAATTGTACTTATTAAGTAAAATACTAACTATTTTATTACTTTTAAGATTACACTAAAAATTTTAGTTCTAATATATCTTAGTGTTGTATGAACTTGTAGTTTTAATCTAAAATTAATAGTGTGGACGAAATCCATATAAGAGTTTATATTGTATTCATTAACCATGCACCACTTTGCGTTTGTATTTTAGATTAGAAATACGCGTAATGTAATCATAATTGGGATTATTGCTTATTATGTTAATTCGTCTTTTCCCAAATTTAAGGTGCTTCATGAATGATAATAAGCAACCAGATGATTCTAATCGGATTATTCTTCCATCTTAAGTAAAATATAAAGTACTTCTATTATTGAGTAAATATATTTAATATCCGGATATCAAATAAATTGATAATATCAACTAAATTAAATGTTAATTATGTACGATATTGACTAATAATAATTTTAACCACTCAATAGTACTATTTTTTTTATTTTAGTTTGTTTTAATGATCGTGATTAATTTTTTTTTTGTGCTAGTCGATCACCTTTATTCTTTAAATCCCATTTACTTACTTATTCATTTATCTATCTCAACCATTAATCACTTATTTCTATATTCAATTTGTTTCTTTTGTCTTATTTTTTAATTTAATTTTACTTTTAATTAATTTTCAATAGAAAAACCAAATTGCGCTATTTGAAAGGAATACATGGAGTATTTCCTTTGATTTTGATACATTGTTTTAATTAAAAAATAGGTCTACCAATGACAGGACTAAATTTTAAAAAGTCTAAAATACATAAATCTGTATGCAAGCGAAATTTGAGTGAAAATTTTACAAATCATAAGCAGGGCTGTTTCTAGGATAATTTTGAAGTGCAATTACCTAGGACCTAATTTATGACAGGGACCAAATTGTGTTAGTTCTTTCTATTAAAAGTCAATTCTTTAATTATATTTTTTTATTTTATCATTATATGATCTTAAATTCGTATATTTATTTGACGTTAATGTGATGAAAAAAAAAGATAAATTATATGATGCATAGTTGAAGAAAAAAACTAAAACTTTATTTGTATAAGGGCCTCTTTTTATTCTTCGCCTAGGGTTCAAAAATTATCAAAAACGGCACTGATGACAAGCGTTTAAACTTTAATTAGGTTAGTTTTAAAATGAGAGGACTAAATTTAAAAGCCTTGGCCTATTAGTTATAAAATAAATAACTTTAATTATTTATATATTTTTTAAGTTGTCATTATGTAATATTCTTTTCATCTTACTCATCATGCTATATTCTGATTTTAATATCTAACATTTAAATTCATTTGCGTAATTTATGTATCTTCGACTTGGTAAAATGTTAAAATATTATCCTAACTTATAATAACTAATATGATATAGAGAGAAATTAAATTTACAGCGATAAAAATCACTTATATTCAAAAATAATAATTAACTTTGTTTATTAGGACATTACCAACAAAAGGGGAGACATACAAACTAAGGAATTAGGTAAATAAAAACTTTTTTTACCAAAATAAAGCAATTTTAATAAACAAAAGTATTACAAAAAATTGATTGGGACTTGGGAGCAACACCCTCCTCCTCGCCTAAAAAATTTAGCCACCAAAAACAGCAACCATTTCTCATCAAGTTATCAACCAACAAAACTTCATTCATAGTTTCTTTTGTTTATTATTCAAGATCTGTATTACTTACATAACATTGACTTAGCGCCTAACCAGCTAACCTTATTAAAAAGGTATGTCATATTTTCATTGACAAATTTATAAAAGCAGAGAATAATGATATAATTTATACAACTTGCACAAAAATTAGGATACTATGGTAGTGCTCTCCCTAGCAATTAGAATTTTCTCTATTGACCAAAAATAATTTTACTCTTTTTATCTCTTTTACTTTTGCTACAAAATATATAAAAAATTTTACTTTGAATTTTGTAACTTAACAGAAGCAAAGTGATTGTTAATTTAATTCCTAGGTATCTTAGAGAGAGTATACTCAAGAAGAACATCACATTTCTTTTCAAACTACTCCCAAAATAAAATTTATATTTACATTCTTAATTATTTTGTCGATAAACAAAAAAACCAAAAAACAAATAACCCAAAGAAAAAAAATATCCTTCACGATCACGAACTTTAAAACATGTTTTAATACGTTCGTATGACGTGCTCTTCGCCTGAAATTCGATCGACATGTCTAATCCAACGCCTCTTATTACTACTCTTCACGGAATTAATACCGGCGGTAGATCCTAACACGCAAGATGGCGCCACGTGTGCGATATCCAACCCCGGTCCCACAGGAAGAAAAGCAGTGCGAATCACCCGATACTTTCCTCCATCCAAAACTCCTCTCCAATTAAACGCACACGACGTCGTTTTTGCCTCTGCATTTTTACATACCAAAACTGCCCCTCTACTACTCAATCTTGCTAACCTTAGAAACCTGCAAAAGTTTCTTCGCCGACTATCCACTACTAAAAAGTCAACGCCATCAAGCTCTGACATGATTTCTTCTGGTTCTCCGATGAGAATCTCCGGCGATGTAATTCCTGTGGTGGATGATGACATAGCATGTAAGTAGTCGTTTCTAGAATGTTCGTCGGGAACTATACACACGTGACGACCATCGGTATGTCGTGCGGCGATTGCGAGACCTATGCTTCTTGGAGTGAAGTTTCCGTTCGACCAGGTTTCTACTATCAGTTTTGAATTCCATCCTGCTGCCATGGCTGATATTAGCTCTGCTACTCCTGATTCTTGGTTTAGTTTACACTGTAATTATTCCAAAATTGACAAAATTGAAAAGAAAAGAAAGCATATTAGTTTTTGATTGTTGAAAAATGAAGATTTAAATTATCGTAGAGTATTCACATGAAAAAGAGTTGTTCAGCAAAGGATTAGAAAAGAAAAAAAGAGTTTCATAAATAGATTTCACGTTTTTCGGAAAAAGAAAAGATGAATAAACCTGATCAACATGCTTTTTGAAAATATTCAAAATCCTCCTAATTGTTTTATAAAATATAGAACAATCAGGTGGAAAAATTAAATATAAAATCGTTATATACCACAAAACACAAGAATCAAGACGCTTCTAATTTAATTTTAAAATTTTTTCCTGATAAAATTTATTTGAATTGCAAAATTGTATAGCACCTTCATTGGAAAAGAATTTTAGTTTAAAAAAAAAAGAGAAAGTTAGAAATGAAGAACTTACAGATTTAACAGTATCAATATAAGCTTTAGAAGCATTATCAGGAGACCAAACCACCTTCATTTTAATCTTAGATTAAAGATATAAAGAAACAAATTAATAATCGTTTTCCTCTGATTGATAATCTTATATATGATTGTAGTACTGTAAATTGGTGAAAGATTTTAGTATTGGTAGAGATATTGATGAGAAAGCTTGTTAAGATTTTAGTAGAAGTTAGAGAGAGAAAGAGGGAGAAAAGTTTGCTTGAGGAATAAGGCAGGAAATGAAAATGGAAAGAAGAGCGAATATTGTGGGAGTCACCTGAAAGGGGTTTTATAAAGAGAAAGAAAAAGAGAGTTGACAAATTGATGGTGTGTATTGTCTGCCGCAAATCTGACGTGTGTGATTTTGTTTCCGATAAGCTCCTTTTACTATGGGCGGACTGCTGACCCTTCTACGGACGGTCCTCACCTTTTCTATAATTTTTTATTCCAACTATTCCCGTTTTCTAATGCCAAAAGCTTATGTTATAAAAATAAAAATATTATTACCCGTTAAATTATACTTGTTATATTTGATTTTTTATGTGTTTTAATGTATTATTTTGTTTATTAACTCATTAATTTATGCACATCAAAAAATATAAAAAATTAGTATTATGACAATATGTGATTAAATGATTCAAATAAAATCTCACTTGATTATATTTTTGCTTACGTATTAGCCATAATATACAAAATAAATATGAATGATAAATAGTGCCGATAATCAATTTGTATCAACTATTTCAGAATACATGAAGTATTTAAAAGTGTAAATTAAAAATTAAATTAAATGAAAACAATAATAGGAGTATAACATATTTTACTATAATTTAATAATAAGCTTTAAATTTTATGCTATATTAGATAGTATAATTAATTGCTATACTATTTAAAGTTTAAAATATATTCTAATTTACTATTTAAATTAATTTATATCTTTATTAAATAATGCTTTAAGGCATTGGTTTGCTAGATCTTTTTAAAAATAATGTCCTTAATTATGGGGGTAATTTTTTTGTTTGGAGGTTTTAACTTTTGAAAGTACTCTGTGTAGCTAATACTCGATCATCCCTCATTGAAATTATTACATTTGATATTTTAATGTGAAAATTATTATGACTAAATATATAATTTTATGTCATATGAATGAGTAACTCCTAGCTATGTACTAGAGGTGTACATTATTATTCGTTCCAAATAATCTAATTCATCTAATTCAGAATATTTAGTATTCACTTTTAAAAATTGGAAAATTTATTTAATTTTTTAAATTGGGAGTTTGGATAGGGACACTTAGCGGCGCCTTATTCATGTCCTAGATTATTAAATCTGTCCCTTTTACTCTTCGTTTGTTATTGTACATTGCCTTTAAGTATCGCTCTTTACCTTCTTCTTTATTTTTATCTTTATTATTAGTTATTTTTACGTATTAGTTATTGGATATGATAATGATGATGATGGAATTTGGATCAAATATTTGGTTTAAACTTGGATAACAAATTTAGATTCGAATGGGGATTTTAGTGAAAGCAAATATTTGGTTTTGAATTTCATTAAAATTTTTTAATAGTAATTTATATAGGCTTTTGAACATGCTAATATTTAAAATTTTTAACTTCAACTAAGTTACATAACTTATCAATTCTTAATTAATTTAGGCTTTTAAACAGCTATAATGATTTGGCAATTAAAAGAATATAAAAACTTATTTTTTAATCTATGAAAAATAATTTTGATTAAAGAAGTAAAAAAAAGTAGAATTAAATGTTTATGTGAACAAAAGTGCAAAAAACAAATCAAAATTCGATATATTCGAATTCCAGATATCAAGTTTACCGTATTGAAATTGGATCATTACATTCAAATTTTCGAATCCAAATGGATTTTGTATCTGATTTTTAACATCCTTGTCCCCTACTATGTACATGAACTATTTCCTATTATGCTCTACATTTGATAAAATTGCTATAAATAATTTTTAGAAGTGAAGTTGATAGAATTGTTTGATAATTAAAAAAGCTAAAAATAAAAATTCAACGAAAAACTTTATGAAAAATCTATTTATCAAACGAAAAATGCGCACACGTACACATAAAAAAATACGTAATTAACATCATGAAATAAGAGAGTTGTATTATTTTAAATTTCATTAAAATAGAAATTAATGACAAAATCTCATAGAAGACGATGTATTAGATGCTCAATATCCACCTTCACTTTTTTAACCTTTGGTTAGTATTAAAATTGTGGAAATAAAAGTAAAATAGGACAATTAAGGTAATTTGATAGAAAATTAATGAAATTTAATTTGATTGTTGGAGAGATAAAATAGTTGACGTAAAGTAATGAGAAAGGGATAAAATAACAATAAATTTCCTTATTTTTAAATATTTTTCCTCCATACGAGGAAAAACATCTTACTTTTTATTTATTTTTTTTAGTTTATTCTCAATCTACTTATTCTACAACTATTTCAATTAGTTCATATGCAAATATATGTACAATTACTTCATTAATTCGACTTTTTTATTCTTTAAATATTTATACTAAATCTAAACATGCCCTACAACAATTTATAACCGAGAATCAAACAAGTCTTTTAAGATATAACTATCATCTATGAAAACGATCGCCAAATACTTACGATGTTAAGAACAAACAACAATGAGCAAAATTAAGTTTGACAAAGTAACAAACAAGGACACAAAGATTTAAGGAGGTTCACCCAATGATGGCTACGTCCTCCGTGGTGTGTAGTTTGTGTTTATATTATATCAAATGAATACAAACAACACTTCAATATGAAGAATTACAATTGAGATAGAGATAACAACAATAGGCTATGTGTTTGGCTTAAGGGTTGTGTTTGATGTGTTTTGCATACTTGAAGTGTGGGTATGAGAGCCCTATTTATAGTGCTAGGTACTTGAAGATGAATGGCTCACATAAATACATAGTTAATTTAGGGTAATGAATACTATGAAATAACTCTAAGAACTTGAAAAGGCATTATCTCAAGAGTCACACACATGAGACTCTTCACCTTAATCTTCATTAACACCAATAATTCCCATGAATACTCTTCACCTTATTACACCCTTTTGGATTCCACAACTCAAGAGTCACACACATGAATTCAACCCTTTAATGTGCACTCAAGTCACACATTAGTATACTATCATTTATAATCACATTAGTATACTACCATTCATAACAATCTAGTATACCTATTAATTGAATATCTAAAATTGGAATTTGTCTTAGTTTGAATATATACTATTTTTTGAGGTCTTAAATTCGATTATGTCCGACCTTTCCTCTACCCCACCCCTTTCTCACACCCTACACTATACTAAAAATAACTTCAATATAATATTTTTGACATTGTGTGATTTATTGACGTAACTTGTAAATCCTGAAAACTATTTCTATATCATAAATTATAAATTGGTCTTATTTAGGATCTGGACCACTTCAATTTTTTTTTTTTTATTTACTAATTCAATCTTACTATTCTTTTCGGTCTTTTCTTATAACATTTTTTGATTTGAAGTACTACTATTTGATTAAGATGAGAAGAATAGCTAAGTGATGACGATTAGATAACATCGAATGTGATTAGTTTTCATACTAAATTTTTGAATCCGGTTTCTTGGTTCTTAGCCTCTAGGTCCGTCCAACAGATCAGTAAGGGTTGAGTTCATATTCAGATTATACATGAATAATGGTTATAAACCTCTTGACTTGGTTCTAACCTGTTTAGTTAATTTAGTTGAAAATACACCTCTGATATAATCTATAACAGATGAGGTCAATCTGATATCTACCTCTCGTTTATTGAAGTTTTGTCAAATAACCTGACCCACTTAATTAGTTGATCGTTTTTTGTTTTTACTTTAGCGTTTTTGACATTAATAATATCGTATTTATTAGGCCTCAATCTTAAATTTTTATCTTATGAGTTGTTTATTTTATATATATATTATGAAAAATAAAATAATATTAAATAAATTAATTTCAGAATACTGATTGACTTGACTTGAAAATAACTCATAGGATTAAATGAGTTGTTTAAGTTTTTTTTAGGTTTAAAATTTTAACCTTTACTTAACCCAATTAATAAACAAGTTTGGTCGAATTGACAAATTTAATAAGTTGAGTTAAAAATTTCAATATATAAGCATTTATTTTAGATTAGGTTTAAATTGAATTAACGGGTCAAATCAATTATTATCCGACCTATTAGGCTCTTGGCTATATCATGTAGATTGTGGACGGTATTTCGTCCTCGTTCTGGTTCAACAACATTAGTCATCATTTGGTGTCTTCTACTCTTATTAAATTACGCCATTCTCATGCAGTCGGTATTTATTAACCTTTTAGTGTCGTGTCTTCCATTCTACTGATTTTGTCTTGCAGCATTTACTATATGAGACTAACAGGTGAGATAATTAAGAAAAAGTGGTAAATGTAGATAAAAGGTTTAATTTATGGCCGAAAAGTAAAAAAAAAATGTGTTAATAAGATAAAAATAGGATTTAATATGTGGATGAGATAAAAATTAAAGAGAAAGTGTTAGTCATACCTAAAAATAAAAATAAGCAAAGTCTAAAATGATAAATATAACAAGTTTAGGAAATTAAGAAAATACGTCTTATTTTCGTGAGATTGGACTAGCGAGCTTCTAGACTACACTTCTAAATAAGAACAAAACAAATATCTCATTGTCTGTCATTTTATCGTTTCTTTTTAATTACTTTTTCTTTCAAGTTAGAGCTTTTAATACAAAATGTAGCTAATATTCCTATTTCTATAAGATACGAAGATATAATAATAATAATAATAATAATAATAATAATAATAATAATTATTATTATTATTATTATTATTATTATTATTATTATTATTATTATTATACTTTTATGAGATATTTTTGAGGAATGCTTTTTTTTTATATCGTTCTAGTTTTGATTAACATTTTTATAATTAATAATTTAATTTTTATTATTTTTAACATTCTATATGGAAAAATATACTTATTATTTTAATAATATAATAATATAATAACTTCTTTAGCTATTTAATTGATTAGATATCATTCCACTATACTTGTTATTATTAAAATAATAATAATTTCACTACTAGAAATGGTAGCCACTCTAAATTCCTTTAAATTTCATTTGTCATTTTGACTGTCGATTTAATTGATACTAATACATTAAAATAAATGGTATTAATAATAAATTTTGTAATCCTTTTTATTATGAATTAATCAGTGAAGGATTTTTGAAAGGGATAAAAAAAATCAAATTATGCTCTAAAAAAATAATTAAATTAAATTTCAATATCTAGTTTATTGGGTCTAGGCCTTCCACAGGTTTCATTTGCTATTCAAATCTGTCCCGCCTCTGTTAGAAGTGTATATCCTCCTCGTACCTATCAACTCCTCTATTAGAAGTGTATATCCTCCTCGTACCTGGCGATTGACAATGATGACGTCACATGAGAGGTTAAAAGGAGAGTTGTTACACTTACTCAAGGATCACAATGATGAAATTTAGTTGGGTGTTTATGATGTGTTTTAATATCAAAACAGTTATGCAAGTTGATGATGAATGACAGTAATAAAGAAATAAATAAAACAAGATTTAAGGTAGTTCACCAATCAAGGGCTACATCCACTATTTTAGTTTAAGATTATATTATGTGTTTAAAGGAGAAACACAAACTTGATAGGAATTACAAGTGGAAGATTAATGTAAGGAATAGAGGAGCTAATTAGGGAGAACATCTAATTAAGAGATAAAGCTCTATACATGAGATTTTGAAGCGTTTTACTAAGGCCTAGAACAAGTGTATTTATAGGGGTAAATAAGGGCTTCAAATGAGACATCAAAACCCACGATAAAATCTGATTAAAAAAAGATGTGGTATGGGCTTTGTGCTCATTCGAGCAATTAGGCGCTCGTCTGAGCACAGGTGTGCTGTTGTTTCTGGCTTTGTGTTCCTTTGGTCCCCTACTTCATTAATACTCGTCCTTGCTTTAAAAGTTTTCCTTGGAGCCCAAGACTTGCATCAACCAAGTCTCCATACAATCAAGTCTCTGTTAATTGCGATAAGTAATATGCTCGGTTTTTTTTAAAACTGACCGATTTCTATCGGCTGTTCCCATATTTCGGGAGCAGATGCTGCAGGTGACTTTACATGAAGTTATTAAGAAGCTATTGTATTGTTTATGTGAGATTAGAATATAAAATGTATGGAGTTTATATTATGGACGATAATTATTTATTAAAGAAAGATGTAATATTTAAAATTTTATTTTAATGATTTAAGTTTTCTTTATTTTTTTTTGAAAATATTGTTTTGTTTTTTTTCTTTTTCGCAATAATCACGGTTCGATAGACTTCCGCTTAGCATTACTTACTATTATATTATATTAAACCTATATTTAGAAAAGGACCGTCTGTTACACTTGGTATCAGAGTACTTATATAATTTACAAACAACCAATCACAATATGATACTTATGTCCCCTTCTATCCTAAACTAACACATGCACTTGATTAATTTTCTTAACGGATACTATCATCAAGAAAATTAAATTCAAGCTTCCACAATCGTTCCCCATAATGGTTGGCTTGAGATTCTTCCTTTTTTATTCAATTGTGTTTCCTCTGATGATGTTAATTTGCAGGAGAGTTCTTTCTTGATAATTGCTCAATTGTCTGAATCAATCGGCTATACTTTAATTCCTTACATTAAGGATATTCATAGCGTTTTCTTGAATTGTCTTGCGAATTCTAAAAGTTTTGAAGTTAAAATTGCGGCGATGTATGGCGGGAATAATTCATCCAGTGTATTAAAAATTCTGGTGATAAAGATTCGTTTCGGGACCTCTTGCCTGCGATGATGAACATTTTACCTGACGCTTTGAATGCTTCTGAAGAATCTACTGCTCGGGAGGCAATTACTGTGTTGATAAAGTTGGCAAAATCCAATCCTCGATTATTAATAACGATTCAGATCGGGAAACTGGTTTTGGAGAGCATACACAAGAAATTGGCATGGTATCAATGAGAAGTAAAGTCACTAACCAGTCTAAGTTCATCCAATAGTTTGTAGAAATTGGCATTATGCGGACCAATTTCATTGTGGCACAGTTCATGCAGCATGGTATCAAGAATCTGCTCATAAGGAAACATATCCCATTGCCTTTCTGGCCTACGCAAACGTAGCTTAACCTCCGCACCTCCACCAACGTTCAATCCCATAAGAGATGGATTTGATGGGCTGCGATTGTTACATTACGAGACCTATTAGAAGGATAATGAAAAAGAAGTTCCGAAGAAAATCTATGTGGAAGTAAAAATACATGCCCACTTACCAGTCATCCTTAGAGGCTTGTACAAAATCAAAATTTGAAAATTGAAAATTCAAAATTTGAAGCTTGATTAATTTTCTTGATGATAAATTCAGAAATTAAAGAGAAATTAGTACCTTCTCGATGAGGAGAGAGAGAGAGGGAAATGGAGGAATTCAATGGAGAGAACCCTAGAGGAAGGAAGTGTTGACGGCACACTGACGACAGTTGTCATTAATAGTATTATGTGCTAACGGATGTAAACTCAATGGTATATGGTGAATTAAAACATTTCATGTGGTATATGGTGAATTTCGAAGAAACTCAGTGGTATATCATGAAATATCTGTTTTCTTAATATTTTTTTGATTATTAGGTGAAACAAGTCACCAATAATTCTAACAGCGGTCAGTAGGGGCCAAATCCACGGTACGGTCCACTCTCTCGGTTCATTTTCGCTACTTATTACTTCATACTTCAATTCACCACTAATATCTAGTGCTAAAAAATCTACTTGATCAAGAGCGGATTGGATGATCAATTCAACTCATGTCTTTCTATCATGTTGGCTTCTAATACTATATTCAGATATCAATATAATGAAAAATTTAAATTCATATTAATATCTCGAGATATGTTATACTCTATGTTATATCATACTTAAAATTGATTTGTAGTCTTCAACTTATTTTCATTGAATTATTAGTGATAATCAAATCTATTAGAGCAAAAGATCATGAGTTAATTCATGTTTAGTTAGTGCTAAATGTATACATATATATAGACAATCAAGATGAAGACATAAATTTGAGAACAAAAGTAATTTAATTTTAATCTTATTTATTTTCCAACTTGCCCACGAATTAGATAACTCTAGGGAAATTATATAAAAAAAGCAGTGAAGAAAAGAAAATGTCATGTTTTAGTCGTGGCTTGAAAGTGACTTTGTGAAATCTAACTTCTAATCATGTGAAAAAGGTAAGAGCAGTCCCTTTGTCTTTTCTGTATTACTGTTTACATGCTATTAGACATTAACTTGCATTTTTTGTTCTTGTTTGTAGGGCGTTTCCCAACACCTTTTTGACCTTTTTAGGTGTATTTTTCGAATGAAAGCACACCAAGGACTCATCATATAGCAAGCATTGTTCCTTCTAGACACTAAATATTACGACCTAAATTGTATCTTGGCTCAAATCTTTCGCATTTTAATAATATGAATTCTATTTTTTTACTCACTTTGCACATGTCTGAAGGCATAATCTTACTTATGTGTGTAATATTAGTCCTATTCTAATTAGATATTTTAGAATCCTATTCTGATTAGAGTTTTTAGGGGTTCTATATAAGTTTACGTTAATGATTGTATTTTGTATTCAACTTTATCATCATATATTAATAAAATTTATTATCTAACTATGTACGTAATTAAAACTTTTTTAGTGAACCATGTAAATTTGTGTGTGATCTTTATTGTTTTCTATTCATCTTTCTTGCATTTGTCATAACATACATATATATTATGCCACTTTTTTTTAAAGTTAAGTTGAAAATTTTCAAGTGGACATTTGATTAAATTGGTTTTCATTGAATTTTATGATAGAGTATATAAATAATTTGGAGTCTCAATCAAGCTGATATACTAAGCTCCAAGCTATGCTATATGTTCTATCAGAGTATGTTAAAAATTTAATTTTTCGTAAAAAGTTAATAAATATAGCTTTAAAATATGTTGTATATAGTCTATCATTTTAAGGTTGCTTGTTGAAAATGTATTAGATTAAGTTTGGCATGTAAGCGTTGCATATTTTTCAATTGTAGAAGGCGCACATGCTATAGCTAATTGAACAAAACTAATTTTAAAAACTTTTTTAGAATATATCATCATACAACAAAAATGAAAATTGTAGTAAATTGATTTCTAGGAGAGTAAATAAGAGAAGAAAGGATGGCAGCCAGGCTATGATGAGGCTACAAGACAAGAAAGTGTGAAAAGAAACATCGCGAGAGGGCATCATAGTGTGAAATTGAAGTACAAGAACTAAAAACCTTAGTCTAAGTCTAAGTATTACTAAAGTTTAAATAGTGAAAATCAATTTTCTTTTATTTGAAGAGCAAATATCATTTTTAAGTAAAAATTTTGTGAGTGTTTGGCAAAATAGTTTATTGAATAATTTTAGTTTATTTTGACTCAAATAGAAGGTTGAACGGTCAAACAAGTCAATTCTAATATTTTGTAAAGTAGTTGGTTGAAAAAATTTATTATTTTAAACACATTATTCATAGTAGCGGGTTTAGAATCAACTAGTTAAATCAGTTAATAAAATTAACTAGTCAAATTAGCCACTATAATTAGTTATCAGTTGTTCGCAAAATAATACTTTTAAGTTATTTTACTTACTGCATCAGTTCTTTGTACTTATTATTAATAGTACATTCATAATCAGGTGTGACTATTTTATGAGGGTTAGAAGTATTTTTAAAAGACAAAGAAAGTGTGAAAGTTGTAAAAGTATAGACGGCCAATATTAGTATTGGTATTTGGAGAGGTGATGATTAAATGAAGACCGAAAATGTACGGTGGTGACTATAAAAAGTTAGTGCTGCTTTCTTTTGGGGTTGGAAGTCACACATCATCCTCTGCTATAACTTTGATTGCTGTGATTGGTATTGGTAGTGTGTTTATTATTAGCTCACTGCTTGCATAATATTTTAACACACTGTACATTTTATTATACGGAATATGTACTTCAGTACTTAGTAGCTAAACATACTACTCAGGTACCTAAAGTTTTTTTTATTAGTTTTGTGTTAGTATTGTTATATATCGCTACATTTTTTATTTTATTGTTACTCTCTAATGAAATCATAAATTTGTCTCTAGATTTAAAATTTGCTTAATAAACGTAAATCAGACTTAATAGCACTATTATCACTTTAAAAACATTAAATTTAAAGTTAAACGTAATCCCGAACATTTTTATCGCGATCCTATATATATTGAATTTTCAGTAACGCCCTTGCATGATATACGAATTCAAACACAGTACTATCTCTCTAAAAACGTTCTTTGATTTAAACAAGCTGATAGTTGCAATCGATTTACTATGGCTAACGAAAGCGACTATGAATTGGATTGGGTATGTACTTTAATATCGATTTGAATCGGTGTATTTTTTTGGAAAAAAAAATTGCAGTCGCAAAACACGTGTGAGTGAACCACGGTGGAGTCGCACAAAACGTGCGAGTGGACCGCAATTCAGTCGCACGTTTTGTGCGACTCCACTGTGGTTCACTTGCACGTTTTTTTGCGACTACACCGTGGTATACTCGCACGTTTTATGTGACTATTTTTTTTAAAATTTTTTTATTATTATTTACATTATAATTTTTTATTTATTTAGAAATTTATATTATTATTATGTTTTAATATACGTTGTAGTAAATAATTATTAATAGTATTATTATTATTATTATTATTATTATTATTATTATTATTATTATTATTATTATTATTGTTATTATTATTATCATTATTATTATTATTATTAATTTAAGTAATTTGTAATTTATATTATTATAACATTATTATTATTTTGTTATCATTAAATTAAATAATTTATAAGTATATATTATTATTATTATTATTATTATTATTATTATTATTATTATTATTATTATTATTATTATTATTATTATTATTATTATTATTATCTTATTATTTAATATTAATTTGTTTTATTATTATTACAAATATTTTATTTTATTTTTATTATTTTAATATTAATTATTGAAGTAAATTATAATTTTTAATTAATATTAATTTGTATTACTACTATTTTAATATTAATTATTAAAGTAAATTATAATTTTTATTTATTATTGATTATTTTTATTATTAATGTTTGTATGTATAATTTTTTAATAACCTAATGTATGGTTTACTTCATATTTTAAATTTGCAGGACTTTGAAAATTTAGGAGACAATGTAGATTACTCTGGTAGATTTGTTACGGATAGGGAATTTGATTCCATAGATGAATTACATAGTTGGGTGGATGAGATAGCAATAAAAATTGGTTTTTAATTTACACGTACTTCTTATAAACAAAAAGAAGGGCGTTCTAGAGTTAGTTTGTATTTAAGATGTCACCGCTATGGTAATATTATGGGTGATTTGCATAACCTAGATAATGCTGCCCGACCTAGTTCTAAAAGTAGAACTTGTCGGTGTAAATTTATGATTGTAGCAAGTAGTCGTAAACCAGGAGAAAGACCTTGGACGAAGAGAGTTTGTCCTGGGGAAAAAGGTAAACATAACCACCCGTTTTTAGTGTACATAGATGGTCATGTAAGGACAAATAGGATGAACGTAGATGTTCGGGAGCACATACAACAACTTAGTGCAACCAACATGCAACCTACCTTTATCATGACTTCAATTAGGAAAATTTTCCTGGTTTTTTTACTAGTATGAATCAGATATACAATGTTAGGCAATCAATAAGGAGAGAAGAGATGGAGGGTAGAACTCCCCTTCAACACTGTCTTTATATGGCCATAGAACATAACTACGTGGTTTGGACAGACTTGGATAGTGAAGGGGAATTGAGCAGATTATTAGTTGCACATCCTACCTCCATCCAAATGATACGTACAGGGCTTATGTTGTATTGATAGATACAACGTACAAAACAAACAAACAAAGTGGCCACTGTATGAATCAGAATGACGCCAACCAATCACAACTTCTTGGTTGCATTCTGTTTGATGCGAGATAAGGTGGCTGTGTCATATTCGTGGGTGTTACAGGGATTGAGAGATACTTTAGGCATAGCTCAGACTCCTAGCGTCATCGTCACTGATCAAGATGAGGGTTTATCTGCAGCTATTCGTGATGTCTTCCCAGGTTAAATAGTTTTGTTGATTAATTATTGTCGTTTTCTTTATTGAATATGTCTTAATTACATTCAATGTTTTGTTTAATGTAGATGTGCAACATTTGTTATGCATTTGGCATATTGCCAACGACGTTGAGAACATGGTGGACAAGTTGTATGGCGAGAAAAGAAATCAACAAGGGCAAGTATTCAGGAAAAGTAGATGGAACCCCTTGGTTGAAAGTTCTACATTCGAAGAATTTGAAAAGAGATGGTAATCGATTGTGACTACGTGGTCGGTTAGAAACAGAAAGGTCGTTCAATATTTGGCTGGAACATGGATTCCACTTAAAGAGAAATTTGTACGTGCATGGACGAATGACTGTTTACACATGGGTAACCAGACTACCAGCAAAGTTGAAAGCCAACACTCATCTTTCAATTATCATCTTGGTAGCGGTAATAGCTCATTTGATACCCTGTTTAAAAGGGCACACGCACAGATAACAAACCAGCACGCCAGGATCTGACAAGTGGTACAGGAATCCATGATTCAAGGTCGCTGCGACATCATTACTTTAGACCTTTATATCGCCATGTATCTATTTTTGCCTTGGAGCAGTTGCGGCTTGGCATAACCGTATGTTTGATTTGGGTGATTATGTACTTAACCAATGCGGTTGTGTACTTCAACGCACCCATGCATTGCCGTGTGCTTGTTATTTATATCTGTCGATTGGTTCACAAGGTGCTTTTTGTATTTGGATGACATGCATCCATTCTGGAGTAATTTGACGTACACAAAGGTAGGAGATGACAACAACGAAGGAGTACGGCACGCAAACGCCGATGACAAAGAGTACTTTCAATCGTTGGTCGATGAAGTCTTAAAAGCTAACCCCGCAGTTGTACGACGATTGTCTCAGGTACTTGAGCATGAATTAGACCCTGATGGAACCGATATACCTGAGCCTTACGCAAGTCCATCTAGAAAGGGAAGAACGGCCACAAGAAAAATCCTTAGAAGAAATAAAAGCGCATTTGAACATAGTAGATCATCTTCTCGTGGTCGAGGGTCTAGATCTTCATCCCGCAAAAGATCCAGTGGTAGATATAGTGGTCGGAAAACACAATTCTCAGTTGGAATTAAGTTTAGTTTCAACTTATCCGGTACATGACTTTTCTTTCCGTTATTTAAATTAGTTTGTTACAGCTTAATCGTACTAATGTTATTTTCAATAATTGCAGATGATCCAGGAGGTCGTGATTTTTCACTGTTTCCATGGCCCAATCACATCCCGAACATTCTCCCTCCTTACTTGTTTGATTGGATTGATGTTATAGGTGATGGTAACTGTGGTTTTAGAGCTATTGTCGCCACAGAGTAGGGAGGCGAGGAGGCATGGCCTCTTTTAAGACGTGCAACGGGCATGGAAATGCAAATGAACAGAGACCAATGGACCTGCTATATTCAAAATTGGTTCACACAACAATGGACCTGCATCATTTATTCACTGAATGGAAGCACCGATGGCATTGTACTCTGCAGCAACATTTCTTAACATTGGCATTGCTTATTATGGTTCTGCTGACGGTAATCCAATGTACAATTGTTTGGTTTTTCCGTTAAGGAAAGCAGAGGTTGTGCATAGTGTAAATATAGTTATACATATATGTTGGGTGAATAGAAATCACTTTGTTCAACTATTAATGAACGATGATTCATCTCCACTGCCGCCAGTCCAGCAATCATGGAGAGAAGCAGTTGACAATTTTTTCAGACATATAGAAACACATTTTAGCAGCAGGATTTTACTTTGGAATAGACTATACGGGCCGCGACCACCACAACATAATAACACCGCTGAAGATGCTGTAAATTTAGATAGTCCATAGTGTAACACATTGTGTAAATCATTATTTAGTTTAACTACACATGTGGATGAGATTAAATACGTGGATGAAATTCAATATGTAAAGTAATGATGTAAATTAATAAAAGCATTGTTTTAAACTAATTTAAATATAATGTAAAAAGCATTTATGTAAATAAATAAAAGGATAAATGTAAATTAGTTTTCAATTATAAAAACCAACAGTCTATGAAGGGCCATGCCCCTTAAAAGCTTGTCATTCGACAAATAAATCTTTAACATCACCATTACATCTAAAGCATGTCTTTACCGGGGGGTCATTTTTGCACAGGAGGCAATCTCAGCAATGGAGCGACTCGACTCGGCCATTAAAAAAAAAAGAGGGTGTGAACAAGATATAAAACAACATCTAAATAACACAAAGACGTAAGAGAAAACAAATAAATTAAAAAAACTAACGTATTCAGCTCTGCTTTCAGCTGGACCAAAACCGGCACTCAGTCCTTTGCCGGGGAGGACGTATGGGTGGGAGCACACTCTGAACCAGTCAACGTAACTAGGATCAGCCTCTGATGGAACAGATGTTCGACGAAGTGCCTGATCACCAAGGTGGCAACAATAGGGGAACCTACTCCATACCTTCGTGTAAATAGGCGGAGAAGCAAAGGTTACAGAATGGGTACTGTGTGCAGGTCGTAGGGCCTGGGTTGGTCTCATAGGAGGGGGAATAGCCTGCACAAAGCCGACCTGTCGTACTGTCTTCTCCGGCAAATATACCTCGACGACATCAAAGCAAGTGATACCTCCGATGTAGGTAGTGCGTGGGTGCTCATTTAGCAATGCCCTTGGAGAAGTCATGTACGGAGTCCATTCCACTGCATACAAACAAAGTTAACACATAAAAATAATTTAAAATTAAAATAACATGAATAACAAAGTGTGATGTGATGTATAATACCTGAGTTTTCGTCATGCAGTCCAATATACTCCTACAGTCCCTCAGCCTGTTAATCTCACGACCTGGCTTGGGCGTGAACCACATCTCCGCCCTAGTCTTATTAGGCACATCTGCTTGGCGAGGATGAGGGCGGAAAGCCGGAAAGTACTCGTTAAATCCATGTCTGAAGCAATGTCAGGCAACTAGCAATGGTCAGGCAACCAGCAATGGTCTTGCAACCAACCCTAGACGTTATTCCCAGTTGCCGATACATATAGACCAGCGTCACCGCACCCCAAGCGATCTCATCCTGATCGACGTTGACAATAAGTATCGGGTGAGGTCGCATGCCGGTTCTGGTCTTATTCGCCAGCAGTGTAGAGCCGACAATAGCCATGCAATAGGCTGTCGGCTAGGTATCCATAGCCTGGGACCGATGGCACAACTGCATAACTTCAGCAACGTTTATGCAATCTGCTTTGAATATCCCTTTCCGTCGTAGCTCGGCCATGGGCTCCCTAAACAGACCAGCAACAACGAGCTTTCACTCCCCCTCAACAGGTTCAGCCGGTAGTGAACCTTCAATACCTATGCCCAATATGCGTTGCACGTCGTGCAACATAATCTTCATCTCCCCCCATGGCATGTGGAAGATGTTCGTATTCGGCTGCCACCTCTCCGCGAAAGCCGATATCAAAGCACAGTCAATGTGTTGGTGCATAATATAGGGTAGCCGGCCGAGGGGAGTGGGAGGTAGAACATCATAAAGCGCATCAGACATATCCCGCAGTCCGATGATCGCCTCCAAAGGCTTCTTTATACTACGGCACTCTAGAACCGGAGGCGTACGCTCAGAGCCGTCAAAAATAACTTTAGCTATGTGCCTGCCATAGCTGGGTATCAGACGCGTATTTGGGGGGCCCCGGGCTGGGGCAATGTGACCAACCAGTCCGTTCCAGCAGACTGTGAGCACATGCTTCCTCATGGCGACTCATTATCAACGTGACTATGTCCGGCACGCTCAGATGCACTTGAAGAACTAGGGTCGGCACGTGTGAATTTACCGTTGGGCCCTCGGACAACAGTCCAGTCCTCTGGGCAAACAACAGCACCTTGGTACTCAACATCCTCAGCGTCATCATCATCACTAGAAACCCCCCAACTACTCTAGAGGCTGCTAGCCTGGTCATTAAACCGAGTGCGCACTTGGTGCAACGTACTCGACCGTTGGGCCTCACTGTGTCTGGCAGCCTCTTCCTGCCGAGCCCTCCTAGCAGAACCCGTTACCCCCTCTCATGAGGGTCCCCTCTAAGCAGGGTAGGCCTAAAACTATTCCCGCTCAACAAGTTTCTAAAAAAACTCTTTCCTTTCCCGTGAGTACCAGCCATTTACTACAATTTTGATAATTTAATTAACTATTATTAATAAATATAAATATTCAAACGTTACGTTAAATTAACCAATGAACAAAGGACAATAATTAATTAACATATTAAACTACTCATTATCAACAAATATAATTTAACAACAAAAATATTTAACTAATCATTATCAACAAATATAATTTAAAAAACTATTAATTTTATTATTATTATTATTATTATTATTATTATTATTATTATTATTATTATTATTATTATTATTATCATCATCGTAATTAGTTTTCTAAATTAACAATAATCATAATAATAATAATAATAATAATAATAATAATAATAATAATAATAATAATAATAATAATAATAATAAAATTAATAATAATTATTTAAAAAAAGGAAAAAAAATTGGTGAGTCGCACGATTCGAATAAAATAATACGAATAAAAATAACAATAATAATAATAACCATAACAATAATAATAATAATCATAACAATAATAATAATAAATAATAATTATTTATTTAAAATAATACGATTTGAATAAAAATTACCTCGATTAGTTGTTTGCGGATTGAATTCCTTAGCTTTTGATCCAAAAATTTTATGTTTTTATTTTGTTTAAGTGTGATAAAGGTGTTATTTAGTGAGGTTAGAGTATATAAAAGAAATTTTAAGTTCAGGGGCAAAATCATAACTTCATTAGGGGGTGGCGATAATTGAAAATGAAAAGGATGACGATATTTAAGGATGACGATATTTAAGGATTGGGTTATTGTTCTATTTTAGGTAAAATAAAATAAATTTTGAATTTCGTGTATGATATCAAAAGATTATTAAATTAAATTAAATTTTTTGATGGAATAAATAAAGGAGTTGATCTTAGTTAAAATAAAATTGTAACAAATCCTAAGAAGCATATTAAAATAAAAATAATAGCTTAAATTAAAAACGTAGCAAATTATATAAGCGAATTGAAATAGAAGATGTAATAAGTGTTATTGGACAAGTAGAGTATATTTATTAGATTTATAGTGGAACTTTATAAGTTGCATTGTAGTGAAGAATTTTAATAATAACATATTAAAAACATTACAATTTTAAACCTACTTTCACAAAAATTTCAATTTTGTACAATTAGTCATAATATTCATATAAACTCATCAAAATTTCAATATACAATAATTCCACTGTTATTCATTTAATTATGTGTTTGAACTTAATATTTTTTTTAAAAAAGTTGCTCAAGCGATTTTTTTCCAAGTATAATTAATTAATCTCTGTACGATTTTGCCTTATTACAATTGTATTCCTTGTGCAATTTTGATGAGCCGCCGGCAAAATTGTATGCAATTTTTCTATTATATTCTCTTTATTTAGATTAGAATGATTAAAAAATACGTATAAAATGAATAAAATTGACTATTTACTTTTGCAATTAAAAAACGACCAAAGGACAACTACAAACTATATTCACCCGTTTAAACATTCATTTTATTGTTAATTACTTAATTTAAATAATAAGTCATCTTTGTTTGGCTACATTACAAATAATAAAGGACGAATTCTTACGCCACCTAATTTATCAGTATTATTTCATTTTATGATTATTTAATTTTTTGAAATTTAAGAAGCAACTAGAATGATGCCGCCATGTAACTAATGACCATCTATATACTATTTAATATTCATCCCAATATTTATATTAATATAATAAAATTAATATTATATATGACCGTCGATTAATAAAGGCAAAGTCGGCAAAAGTCCTAAATTTTTAGATCGCAAAAAATATTTTTTTTAAACAAGATTAATATTAACTTGAGTTAATTTTAAATATAATTTAGTTTTCTTACTATGTAATATATGACTTATTAGGATTTTTTTATAAAATAGTTAAAATATCAATAAAACAAAATAATATGAGCGTTATATTACTTCTACTTATTACAATTTAAATTTTTAGGTTCCATTTATATTTTGTTATGAAGTCCAAAAATGACCCTTTACATTAATTAATAATTAAAGAAACACTTTCCTATATCATTACAATTTAGGCGTTTGACATCGTGCCAATTATAGATAATTACACTTAAATATATTTATTAAAAATAGTATTCAAATAATCGGATATGTTATCACTTATCAACATGTAGCGGTATAAGTTATCATCATGATCTAAGACCACGATATTTAGGTTTATTTATACTACTTGTCCTTTATGGTACCTCGTCCTTTCTGCGTTTACTTTTTATCTTATTTTTTATATATTATGTCAGAGTGATGGAAACTTTTTGGTTGGACATTTTAGTTCTTGTATTATATTTTTATTTATTTTGATATATTACACGGGAAAAAAAATGTTTATGTGTGAAATGGAATTCAAAATTTTATTAGGATTAATTTGTGATATTTAAAATTTAAAAAGAAATGATAGACTACTTATATTAATAAAGTGTATTTTTTTTCATGGAAGCCCATTTTCTAACAACTCCACAGTTAAGCGTGCTTGGTGGGGAGCAAAATAGGTGACCTCCTGGGAAATTTTCTCGGATACACACGAGTGAGGCAAAAGTGCGTTGAAAGGACTTGTGTTGATTTGTGGAGTCAGTCTACAATCTCTGAGTAGTCACCGACGGTCCAAGTGGTGGGGGTGTTACACAATTGATATTTGCTCTATATAAAATAACATCCGATTTATTTTTTGATATTTGATAAACATAGACTTTGGTCTTATTTTATCTAGAGCATAAAAAAATTAAATTTTATAATAAATTATACTTACTCCGTTTCTTTTTGTTTACCGACTTTAAATTTTTACACCTTAGGAGAGAGAAACTTTTTATTAGATTTTTGAAGTATATATTAAAGATAATATATATTCATGTGAGATCTTGTTAGATTCGTCTTGATGCAAAGTTTTTTCATAAAATTTTTACAATTTTTATGATGTGTACTTATAGATATTGAGGTTCAAATTTTTTTTTTAAATATATGAAAAAATAAAATGGACAAATAAATTAATAGTAGGGCTAGTTAGATTAGGTAATGGTGATCTTAATTTCAAAAATTATTGTGAGGTTATTGATTTGAAAATTGATACTTTAGGATCTTTCATGACTTGAGAGATTAATTATGAAATCATTTAAGTAATAAGTTAGTAATAAATGGTTGATTCGTTAATTAAGATATGAAGTATATATTCTTTGTCTATATGAAGTATATATTCGTTGATGATGAAATTAGATCTTAAAACAAAATGTATTTTATGTTGAATTTCATATGAATCAATTTACTTACAATCCATCTATACTTGCTATTTATATACATTTAAAATCATTAATATCATAAATTTGAGCACAATGTTGGAAAAAAAATGTATTAAAAATATTATTGTCAAAATTGATAGACCTAAAGAAAAAAATATTAAATATTAGGAGTTTGAAAGATTCTTGCACCGTTTTTGCTAATAATATTTATAAAAAATTGAAGACTTTAATATTTTCTTTTTATGTCTATCATATTTGACAATAATATTTATGTGGTTAAGTAGCCTTAATCCATCCTTAGCCTACCCTATTATATAATCATTCGACCCAGAATTTTCAAAGGCATTATTTCCTTAAGCGGACGTGAGTTCTCCAAATTAACAATAATTTTCCATCTCAATAGTTTTGTGAAAGTTGTATATAAATTTTTCTTTGCCTAGGCTTCTTAATATAATTAAAAGTTCTTTTTTTATTTATTCATTTTCGTATGTACTAACCCTCTATCTCTTCATCTGAGATTAACAAAAAATTTCAATATCATAAACGACATAAAGAGTTGGCTATTATTTTATCCATTTATGTAAGTTGCCTAAAACTAATAAAAATTATTTTATTTAATTTGCTATTTTACATAATTTCGAGAATAAGTGTTAATTTTACCCATCGGTAAAATATATACACAAATTATTATATGAGATGATCTTACCGAGAGACAGCGTCTCATATATAAATTAATCTATCATACATCATAAGAGAATATTATAGTAATCAATCTGTTCTTGTGAAAGAGCATTTGTCAATAATACAACTCAAATTTTAAAACAATATATTCTTATTCTTACACTTTATATTGGTTGTACTATACTGCTCCCTCTAATTCTTTTTAATTGTCCCATTTTCTTATTTGGACAATTCAGCTCAATTGTCCTATTTCTATTTTTGAATATAATTTTTGGACCAAATTGTCCTTATACCATTCATGTAATTATCAAAACACCGTTATTTTAAAAACTAAACTATACTAATTAACCCCCCCTAATCCTAATTAACCTACAAATTATTCTCTCCCTTTATTAACTTGTCCTTCCTCTGATTATATACCCCAACCCATCTTTGCTGCTGTGATTCACCCATCTCTTTCTGAAACCCTAGATCTTCATCTTCTTCCACTCTTCTTCGACGGCGCTACTGTTAATGGCTTGAACCCACCCCTTCTGAAACCCTAAATCTTCATCTTCTTCCTCTCTTCGTCCTTTTAAAGAAGATCTACATTTTGAATCTTCTCTCCTCTCGTTTGGTTTTTTTTTTTTTTTTTTTTTTTTTTTTAAGAAGATCCAGTGATGAAGTCGCCTAATTCTTCTCTCTCTCATCCTGCACCGAAATTGTTGTTTGGTGATTATGAAGATAAGGATTCTTATATCTCCTTACCACATTCTTCTGTTGAAACTTCTCCGAATTGGGGAAGAACCATGGACAGTGATGATGAAGAAATTTCGGCTATGTTTGATTTGGGAGTTGATCTATCTGATGATGACCTTTTTCCTTCATCTAACTTAGAAGATTATGATGGTCAAGATGATGATACTATTTATGATGTTAAGGGGTCCTTCTCTCGTATGTGAAACGGTTATTCTTTCCTTGAATATTGGATCCTTGTCTTGAATGTGTGGTTTTGCATTATCCTGTTGAATGTAAATTGTTTTGTTTACACCTTGTGGCCATTTTTCTCTAATAGCTGGTAAGATATTGTAAATTAACATTGACCTTATGTGTGTCTTTGTTATGGATTGAATGTGTTTGGTTTCTGGTTCCCCTCTCTTCCTTTTTTTAGAACTTCTTTGTGCTAGCACTTGAGCTGTAAAAGGAAAGATACTTATCTTTGCATCAAAAATTAGTTGACCTTCACCATAATACATCGGTTTAGCAACCACACACATGAACATAATTTTGAAACGAATCTTTTTGACTGTATTTTCCTATGTGGCTTAGGTTCTCCTAAGGTAAGATAATACGTTTGTTGTGTTCTAGTGAGGTAGAACAATTTTTCATCTATGTGAACTATGTTAGACATGTCACTGAATTTGAAAACATCTGTCTATGCATCATAATTGCAACTAGAAATACAAAAGAATAACATGTTATCCTTGTTAGTGTCAGTTAACAGTGGCTTGATTGCATTTGTATGCTAGCGTATCTGTTTTTTTCTTCCATCTCCATACAGTTGATTAGCTAACACCCATGGCATTTCCAACTGCTTGTTGACTTGTCTTTCTAGCCTTTTCTAAGGCTTGGAATGTGCTTTCATCAAATGGTATTATTGTCCTGTTGTTTCTGTCAAACTTTTTGCTACTTGCATCCAATGTAGCCCCCTCTTTTTGTTATTTTTTAACTTTAGCTCGTATTCTACTGACGGTCTTCCAGTGAACATTGTACTTTTTGATGATTTCCCCCATTAATCCATGTGCTGGCTTCCCCTTTTTGTTAACACCAATCAATAACTCATGCATTATTTCATTCCTAGTGTAAGTATCTAATTCTTTTTTGCTTCACCATATTGTTTTTGCAATAAATGACTTGGAGTATTAATTTGGTTTGCAATAAATACCCCCTATTTATAATGGTCAGTGATGCTATGCTGCTTTTTGGGTTGTTTTACAATATTCTGGCGCCTATCTTTTGGGTTGAAAATTTCATTTTGGCGCCTATCTTTTGGGTTGACAGTTTCATTTGAGGCAGCGTATCATTTTGCCTCTTCCTGTGACCCACAGTAATGATTGCTATGTGTAGGTTTTGGGCTGTTTCTTATGACTTCAGTTTTTTAGAAAAGTTTTTAAATTTTAAATGGCATTAATGATTTTCGTTTTTTGGCGCATTTTTTTTAAAGTGACTAACGTATACACTAAATGCATATTCAGTTTGTTCGACCTCTTTTCTGAAGTCAATGAACGAAATGATATCCGTATTAACATGGCCCGAGAAAAGTGTTTGTTATTTATAGCCGTGAATAAAGTGTTGAAGAGATTGAGGAGAAAGTAGAAGTATAAATACAAACCCCCTTTATGAAATGTGATTTTAATTTTTCGCGGATGTAATTTTATATTATGTAATTTAATTAATGGCAATTAAGACTTTGTATATTAATTAATGTCAATGAAGACTTTGTATTTTTAATTATGTAATTGAACAATTTCTAATTTTTACTCTAAATTTAAACTTATCAATGTCATTCAACGAAAATTGGAGGGAGTAATTAGATATTAATCAACTTCATTACCAATACTCACTATATCACATGGATGTACTATTCAAGATGGTCCCTCTACTTTCTTAATATTTGTGCCCAATCCAAATGGGACAATTGAAAAGATTAGAGGGAGTACCATTTAGTCTATTTATATTGCGTGTCTTACGGAAACATCATCTTACAAGCGGCCATAAGCCCATAATGCTCACTGTACGTGCCATATATGCGCATTGGGCCAATGATTGTATGAGACGGAAGAAAATAATTTAGTTGGGCCATATTGTGAAAGAATTCTACATGAAGGCCCAATCGTGGAACTGAACACGTTCTTGGTTTAAATTGGGAGAAGTTTAGTAAATGATTTTTTTTTAGCTCGTCTTGTATGAGACTGTTTCACCACGAGACGGGTCCATATAATAGCCCAATTCTTCAATTGATTACTTTAAGATCATAAGTAATCATTTTAAGGTTATAAGTAATTACTATAAGACTATAAAAGTAGTTATATTAAAACTATAAGTGATCACTTTAACGTTAAAAGTAATCTTTTTAAGACAAAAATATATATTGGGTCAGCCCAATAGATGGTCTTATAGTGAGACCGTTTCATTTAAGAATTAGTGATTTTTTTTATATAACATCGAAAAACTAAGTTTTGTCCCTAACTAATTTTCAAAATAAGTGCCACCGTGCTTGAGAAAATAAGTAATAGCGAATAGAGAAGATTTGGTCAAAAAGTCGAGTAAAGTTTTATTCTTTGTTATTAAGAGCAAGCAAATCTTAGTAATTATTTTTTTTTATATATTCACCCTTGTTAGTTGTTCGTCACGATAAATGAGGGAGATATAAATTTTTAAATTTATTATTTGTTCTTTCTCCTATTTTTCCTCTATTTAAACAAAACATATATAGTTTAGATGACACGAAATGAAGAGATTCAAAAAAATACTTATTTTTTAGAAAAATTAAGAGAACAAAAAAACGAGTCAAAAGTGAAAAGAAAAGTTATAATATTTAAAAAGTTATAATATTTAATATAAAAATTATAATGAAGACTTGTTTAAAAATAATGAACAAAGCTTTACTTGATTTTTTGACCATATTTTCTTTTATTTAATGTTATTAAAAGCGATCAAAATTTGACCAAAACAGTTGATGTTGCAATCATGTGACTTGGTTCATCCTAGTCTTTTAAGTTTTACTAGGTAATTTAGAATCTATTATTTAGAGTCAAAAAATATTGAAGATAAGATTTTGTCTCAAACATAAGTCTTAGTCGATTTGAGCTCAACTTTGTGAATCATCAAAATAAGATATTCTCCTTGACTTTATTGATAGGACAAGTGCATTTCGAAAGGTGATCATGCTCATTTGGTTGATTAAAGTAAAGCATGAATGAAATTTGTGCAAACTTAGGAGTTGGTGTTACTTCATTATTGAGATTCCTTCATACTTTGTGAGTGTTGGCTCTAAATCTTTAAACACATAAATAGTGATAACACTATCTCAAGTAATGACGTATTCATATTTAATAAGACCTTAATCAAGATAGATTTGTTATCTGTTTCCTTATACAAGGCTCATATTTTTCACTAATGAGTTGGGAAGATCTTATTAAAATCTCCCACAAGACAACATATTAAATAAAGGCTACAGGGAAATAGTACAACTACAATGTTTCATCCACTTTAATGATTAGATAGAGAAGCAGTTTTTGCTAAGAATACACAAATGTTACCCCAAAAACGTGAAAAAACTACTCTTTGTATTTAGTGCACCTCAACATGACAAATGAGGAGTTGCCATGTAAAAGGTTGTAGCTGACTTTGCAAGAAAACCCACCTTAGTATTATTCACGATAATTTTCTAAGGACATTTCAGACATTCTTTAAGATATTTAAGAACCTTTTGAATTCATGTTAAATAATAAGATATAAATACTCCTTCATTCACCACTCTTGAGGTATTAGATTTCTTAGCTATTGAACCCAAACTCTCTATGTATTATATTCACTGACAACAAACTTCATTTAATGTATTTAATCGTCCTTGTATTGAATACCTTCATTAACTCTTGTAATACAAGATAAATAGACCTCATGCCACTAAATAAATTCAAGTACAGTTTCTCCGAACTAAGAGTCATTATGCATCTGAAAAGAGGGCTTGCAAGGTATTACTCTTGGATCCTTACTGACTTGGAAGTTGGAGAAGGTTTCAGAATAATCTAAATAAAAGGAAACCGAGAAAATAAGGTGTTTGGTATATGAAAATGAGAATTTGAGGATAAAAATCGAGATTTGGATTGGAAATTGATAGTTAGGAATTGTTAAAATATAACCCAACCTTTTGTTTGGTTTGTTAATGGAAATAATTTGAGAATTGTACTATTTTTTGTTTAGTAGGTTGAAATAGGATTGGAAATAAATTTTACTTTATCAATTTACCCTTTTTAAAAGTAATTTGAAAATTCTAATATTTTTTGTTTGGCTTGTAAACATACACTTACAAGGATATAAATGTTTTTTACATAATATTTCTTCTAATTCCCATCCATCTAATACAAACCCCGTTGATAATCAATTCATGAAAATTAACCGAAAATTAATCCCATTTCCAACCTTAATTTTATTGGCATTTTCAAGAACCAAATATGAAAAATCCATATTTAAAAATTTTTAATTCCATTCCCACCCTCTAATCCCTCCTACCAAACACACCCAAATAACAATTGAATAATCCTTAAAATTAGCTAAATTTGAGGAAAATTCCGAATTTGAAGTCAATTATCCAGATGTAAGTTGTTGGAAATGGTGATGAATGAACGCATCAGCATCTCCCTGGTCTACGTTCTTCTCTCTTCTCCTGGTACGTGTCCGTAACCCAGAATCCCTCCATTTCTACCTGTCATCACATCATCTTTCCTCCATTTTTTCGAATCTCTTCCTCTCCCTTTCTCCTCTTTTCATCAAATCAACCATAACAAACAACAAAACTCACTGAAAGCACCAAATGCTTCTTCTTCGCCTCAAAAAGCCTTTTTCCATTTATCAGGGACTCAAATTCTTCTCCACTCAAACATCCCGCTTCGACAATGTGGGTCCCCTCGCTTCCCGTCTCAATTCTCGGTCTATTATTCGGTTAACAGGTCCAGATTCTGTTAAATTTTTACAGGGTTTGCTTACCAATGATGTTAGACAATTTGGTGAATCTGTTCATGAGAAGGTTTCTACTTTGGCTACCTCTAATTTGCCCACGGTCGGTACTTTACCGGTTTATGCTGCTATGTTGAATCCACAAGGTCGGTTTTTGTATGATTTTTTCTTGTATAGGCCACCTCAGAGTGACGAGAAACTGGACCCGACCGGGTCTGGACCTGGTCCGAAGTCTGATAAGGTGGAATTGTTTGCGGATGTTGATGGGTCGACGGTGGATGAGCTAATTGATACCCTTAAGAGGTGATTCTGATGCTTTCTTTTTAGTTGTTTATATGGTGTTTGATGAAATGCTTGTTTGAAGTATTGTGCATTCTTGTTTGACAGGATTGGATTTTTCAGTCATAATAATACACCAATATATATATATATGCTCATATATAATATTATAATGTCATTACTGATAGTTGAATTGGTGCCTGAAGATTACAACTTTTTACTGATAGTTGAATTGGTGCCTGAAGATTACAACTTTTAACTAGTTCTGTGAGACTGTGATGATCTGAATTGAAAGTTTCACTTACATTTATATCTGGGTGGTTGCTGCTGTACCACAATCACTTTTGAATGTAATGAAGAGCAAGCTAATATATGAACGTGCTCCCATAATGATGTTGCTCTCTATTTGTATGATGAAGTTTTCGGATACATTTATGATTTAGTTGAGGTAAAGAAGAGTCATGGCTTGGTGTTTTGGAGTTGTTCTGCCGACCTAGTAGACTCAACATGACCTGTTACCAATTTAGAACTCCTTTGTTTTGATACTTACAAATTTACAACTCTTTAATTGAGCTCAACTTATTGGAATTGAGGGAAACTTATTAGAACTGAACTTGACGTTGGATACACTCTGTATGGATTGAGAGAATTTGAGGAGAGGAATTTGGAGGACATAATTTCATTTGTTTGGATACCAATTTTATAATAAGAGATTTGAAAGTATTGAGTTCTCCAATTTTATAATAAGAACATCTCTCCAAATCTAGAAAGAATGGTTGGAATTTTGTATCTTTTTCTCTGCTTTCTTTTCTGTCCCAAACAAGCAAACGAGATTTCCCCTATTATTCGCTCCCCTTCCCACCGTTCCTTTCCTTTACATTCCCTACTTAATTGTTGTTAAGCCTTTTAGTCTTAATAGCATCTTTAGAGAATTCCCAAGCAGCATAGCCAAGTGAAATCAAACGCAAAAGAGACATAAACTTTGGATGTGCAGATGCTCGCCTGCACACATTGTGCTCCCTGAGCATCCTATGCTTGCTCGAGCAGCTTGGCCAATCAAATAAAACCTTTTTTCTATAAATAAGTGCCATCATATTATATTTGTATAAAAATATGGCATTGGGATTAATTTTGATCTTAAAGCATAAAGCAAAAATAAAACCATGCAAACTTTTATCTTTGCTACTGTATTTATCACATTCATTATCATACAACTTATCTACAAAAACATCTAGTGCTCGATAGTTTTGTGTTTTGGTTTGATTCTCAATACAACTTTCCAGAAGTTTATAATCTAAAGCCCCAAGGGGATGTAATATTGTATTGGAAAACATACCTAAAAAGACTCCAAATTCATATTCATAAAATAGGCTAATTCTACACTGAAGACCAATATGTAATGTTCGTGATTCTACATTCTCAAAAGATCAAAGAAAGACGTTCTATCTAAAGTTGGTGATAATGATTATTTATACAAAATTCCTTGTAAATTATTGTATAAATCATATAATAACTCTTAATTTATTTGAGAAATTAAGTGGGAATCTACAAATCTGGACTTGAACTTAACTTATTAAATCTAATGATTGAACATAAACTATTAGCTATTAGAGCTCAAGTAGAGCTATTTAGGGGTGAAGGATTTCATTTTATTGGAACCTCAAGCAAGTTGAGGATTAGCATGTTCTTATTAGTAAGTACCACCTCCGTTTTCCATTTATTGTCTTTTTGGATTTTCTTTTTTGTGAGAGCTTGTGGGAGAACTAAGAAGAACAAAGAATAACAGAGGTATTAGTAAGTGAACAGTTAAGTTATGTGGATTATTTGAAGTTTTTTTTTCGCTCAGCACAAGCGAGATTTATCATTTTGAAAGTATTTTCAGAGCAAAAAACTTTCATAGATTTGCCGTGTTCACTCGAGTTGGGCTTTTGGATCTATTTTTTTTCGTATTTGGTTTCTAAAGATTATCTTTCCACATCCAGTTTGCATCCCATGAGTTATTGTGTTCACATAACCATGCAGATACCGGTTGAGGTCTAATGTTGACATTGAGCACATGGGAGATGAATTCTGTTGTTGGCAGCGGTATGGTGGAAATTTATCTGATAAATCCTCTTCTGCTGAAGAACCAGAAGTTGCTGGTGTTGGTTGGGGTGGGAGTATAGATAGCTCCTCTATGTCATCTGCACAAGGGAGTGAAAGCGGCTGGAAGTGGTTCAAGGATCCTAGGTTGGATTGTCTTGGCTTTAGAGGGATATTTCCCTCTGGGAGTTTACGTGAGTTTTATTAATCAGCAGCGATACTGCGATACCTGTCATATTGCTGTACTATCCGTATCACAATTCATAGTTTTATGGGATAATTTGAAGAATCGAATGTAAAGTTGCTTTTTGGTGGTTGCAGCTCCGTTGGTTGAGGCTGACAAAGAAGCTGCCGAAGTGAACTATCTTTTTTGGAGATTAGATAAAGGGGTTGCGGAAGGTCCGAACGAGATCCCAAAAGGTATACTCTAAATGTGTAGTACATTCCAATTACCTTGTCTTTTACCTTTCTCACTTTCATTTTACCTCAAATATTAAATGGTGTAATTCAGGCTCGGTTCAAAGCAACACTTTTTAACTGATTTGTTTGTTAACTTAGTTTTATATTTGAAGTAATTTTAGAATTTAAGTTACAATACATTTTTGTCTGAATTATTTTTCTTGAAGTGGAAATTTTTTTATCTTTTGATATAATGAGGGACTCCAATTTAAAAGATATTGCAAAACTAAATAGGGCCTCCAAAATATTGTTTTATCTTTTGATATAACGAGCAAAATTAAATAAGGGCCTCATTGTGTTGACAAAAATCTGAAATATGAATTTTATCTTCTGTTAGGTGAAGCCATTCCTCTAGAATACAATCTTGCTGGTCTAAATGCTATTAGTTTTGACAAGGGGTGCTATGTGGGACAAGAACTGGTTGCTCGAACTCATCATCGGGGTGTCATCCGAAAACGTGTGCTTCCTTTGAAGTTCCTTGATAATGATGGCAAAGGTTATCATACTTTCTGTTTGCGGTATTTTCTTTCATTTTCCTTTCTGTTTCTTTTCAATAAGATTACCAACTTTTTTATACAGAAGTAGCGCAGAAAGTTGCTTCTGGGTCGGTAGTGGCGGACACATCGTCTGGCAAGAAGGTTGGTACAGTGACTGTTGCACTTGGATCTCGTGGACTTGGTCTGATGCGTCTTGAGGAAGCGTTCAAGAAATCTAATGCACTTGCTATACAAGGAAGCGAGGATGTGAAAGTTGTTGCTAGTAGACCCAAATGGTGGCCAGACGAGTGGTTCACGAATGAATTGGAGTCGGTTGATATTGCTTAAGCTCACTAGTGCCTTGCCTTTCGGATAATGATCTTTCAGCTTCAGTTCTGTAGGGCATTTACGAGTTGTAACAGAGGAAATAAAGAGTCTGTTTTTCACAAATTGTTCCATTTTTGAACATATATTACAGATACCATCAAGGAGAATAGGCAGTCAAGATAATTTTTGGCTTAATAATGTAGTTTGAGAGTTGATTGCTCGACTTTCTTTAGATGTGCTAACTCGACAAAATAAATAAATGAAAAATCTATGAATTCGGTTTTTTTTTTTCCTATATAATACTTTTGGGTGTTGTATCTTTTACTTTCATAGTGCTCTATTTCATGCAGCTCAGAGTCTTCATCGCAAATAGACATAATCTAAATTCAATTGCATAAAAAAATTCAATTTTCAAACAAATTTATTTTGATCATTTGTGATTTACTCCGCTCTCAAAAGTTAAGAGATCGTCTTACTATGAGATCGGAACCATATAATTAGTCTATTTTTCTAATTGATCACTTTAAGACAGTAAATGTACATTTGACTAACTAGTAGAGATGGTTTCACTATAAAACCGTTTAATTTTAAGATTTGTGATTCAAAATTAGCATAGGTTTTTGTTACTGAGCTTTATTAGTATATGTATATGTATATGTAAAGTATTCATTAAGGGTAAATATAAAATTAGCTCTTGGGTTATGATGTATATATTCTGACATCCAATGTTAATGAAAGGATTTAAGATCATATTATCCTACATGGTATCAGATTTATTAGGATTTTAATTTTTTATTCTCCTCTCTAACCCTAAGCCTAGGGCGATCCTCCAGTGTGTGCCTCCAGTCTTTGCCTCCAACCCTAGGCGTTTTTCCACGGCTACCGCTCACCATCTTCTCGTTTGTATGGCTGACAAGTCTAGGTCTATAGTGCTCATGTTGCCGACCTACCTCGTTTCGTAATCTTGCTAGTGCTCTTCAATATCTCAAATTTACCCGCCCCAAAATTTCCTATGTTGTACAGCAAATGTCTTCATAAGCATGATCCACGGGAAAATCACATCATATATGTCTTCATAAGCATGATCCGCGAGATGCTTATGAATACATATTTGTTGTACAGCATAGGAAATGTCAGGGCGGGTGAATGTGAGATATTGAAGAGCACTAGCTATACTGTGATTCACATGCCCTATATAGCGTTATGTGTCTTCAAATTTCTGGTTAAAAAAAAGGATTCACATTTTTACAAAATTGTCATTTGGATGAAAACATATGATTTGATGCTCTATATAGCTTAATGTACAAACCTTTACACTCCCAACATACTAGCTGACGTCCTTACTATAACATCCATTAAATTCCCTCAATCAGATGGTTAAAACTAAACCTCCAAACCCAAACCAAACCATGGATGCCTATTGCTATTGTTATTTGCAATCGAGCACCGGGCTTCATGAACCACTAGTGCGTCTGTTCAACTCTTGGACCACAGCCTCCATGTTCGGTCTTTCATCAGGGAGCTCATGGGTGCAACTCAAAGCGAGTTTCACTAACTTCGCAGCTTCTGATATGGAGAACTTCCCGTTAAGATTATGGTCAACAAATTGTTCCACTTCACATGACTCTGCAGCTGATCTCATAGCATTTGTTAGTAGTTGCTTCCCCGAAAGAATATGGAGGAGTATCACTCCGAATGAATACACATCACTCTTCTCAGTGAACCGACCAGTTGTTACATATTCCGGGGCTAGGTAACCCATTGCTGCACTTACTTTGAGGGCCGAGAAGATTGTGTCGTCCGCTAGTATCTTGCGTAAACCAGAATCCAAAATTAATGGCTTGTATTGGTTATCTATCACTATTTTTTCTGCTGATATGTTTTGGTGGACCACCAAAAGTTTATTTGCATTTTCTTCGTGCAAATAACTTAAACCTGAACATAGAAAATGGAAATTAGTATCATTTTAAATATTCATAAATTAAGACATAATCTTAAATTAAGATGGAGTATTTGGCAACTTGAATTCAAACAAACAACCAACTAACCATATATTTCTAATATGATATCAGAGCATGTCAAGCAACCAACTCAACCAAAAGCTTAAACTGATGGTGGTAGTCTCGTGATAATAATATATTCTATTGGTATTTACCTTTGGCAATCCCTTTGATGATGTTGATCCGAGTAGACCAAGGAAGACTGAGATCACTTCCATCAACGACATCAAGATACTTTAGGAGGTTTCCCTTAGGCGCGAAATCATAGATGAAAAAACACTCTCCTCGACCTCTCGAGCAACAAAACCCTCGTAAACTAACAAGATTTTCATGCCGGAGTGAAACTAGCAAATTCAACCCCTTCACAAACTCTGCCTCCTCGGATTGACAGCTACTCATATTTATACTTTTGATTGCTACAATAGAACCATCTCTCAAAACCCCTTTATACACAGTAGAGAAGTTTCCTCTTCCCAACACATTCGCCTCTGAAAAGTACTGTGTTGCCGATTCCACCTCCTCCAAGTTATACCTGAAATACTGCAGAACCTCTTGGGACATATCCCCACTATTCAAACCATCCGCAAGTGGATTCCACCCTGAGGAGTAAGCTAGACTAACCAGCGGTGAGGCACTCTTGCTATGGACGTCGATAACATGGTCAGCGCTAATCCGACTCTCGGATGCCTCAACCGTGGTCCCGATCTTCTGTTTATGCCGCCTATATCTAAAAAATGTCAGAAATCCCACGGTTGCTAAGACCACAGAGGCAATAATCACCACAACAACAATCACAATTCGAGGGAATTTCGTGGATTTTGAGCATGTTGAAGATGTACAATGTGTCTCACGGTTTGCTTTCTTAGGATCATCGTGTGTCGTTATGGTATGATTTTTGAACTTAAATCCGAATGGAGGTGTGTTGATATCTACATTCGCATTATCGTAGGCAGTACAAGCTCGTAAGGCATGGAATCCGACTCCACATAATCGTGTGTTGTTTTCAAAGGAAAATCCAGCATCAAATTTCTTGAAGGCTACATTTTCAATCAAAAGAACATTTCATTTCACAATGCAGATAAATCAATTAGGCTCGTAATAATATCAAAAGATCAGAAACTTACACGCAGGAACGATTCCTTCGAGGGAATTGCTTTGGACATCAAGCTTTTCGAGTGTTTGGATGTTTGCTAAGGCTTCAGGAATGAGTCCAGAAAGATGATTATAGCTTAAGTTAAGCCTCTTTAACATATTCAAGTTGCCCAAACTCGAAGGGATAGACCCATTTAATTGATTAGATTGTAAAGCAATAGTATCTAGCTTGCTCAATGAGCCAAGTTCTACTGGAATGTTGCCTGTTAAGTGATTACAGCATAGGTCCAGCACTGCAATTTAAGCAAGTAATGACTCTTTAAAGAATAATACCATATAATGAAACTTATTGAATTCTATCATATGGCTAAGTTATTTGAAAATAAGCTAATGCTATATTTGGAAACGAAAATTTCAATCGGAAATCTAGAGTTAGAGTCAGGGGCAGAGTAAAGATTTTGGAGTCCTATTTATTCGTCTTTTAAATGGGCCCCTTTATTATATTAAAATATAAAGTTTTTTCCATTTCAAGAAAAAAATTCAAGACAAAATTTATTTGACATTATATTACTTTAAATATAAAAAAGGTTTACAAACAAATCATTTAAAAAGTTAAATTTAGTATTTGACATATAAAAAAAACTTGAAATTGGATTTGGGCTAATAATAACATTATTGTTTCAAAGGTAGTTTAAGTTGAAAATTAGAAAATAATTTTTCAAACCTTGTTTGACATTATCAAATTCTTTAATTACGATTTTATAATTAAAATTTACGATTTGAAAGAAAAATATTTATTATCAAACACAACCTAAAATATTTTATCAATATTCTTCGTTCATTGACAATAAAGGGGCATAATGATGACGAGTAGTAAGCATCTAAGATCAAAAAATGGAAACAATTTTAAATAGAAAGGTAAGTGGTTGCAACAAAGAAAATTTCACAAGAGAGAGGTTGAAAAAATTAGATAATAGGAGTACTAAGTTATCTTAAATTTCACTTCAAAAAATAAAAAACAAAAATTATCTTAAATTTTGCTACATTATATTTGTAAAGATTTCACTTTAATATGTTGCAAATTTTAAAAGAATATTCGAATTAGGTACCATAAAGGATGATAAGTGAGATTTTTAAGCCAAAAAGTTGATTGATTATTTTGTATATAAAGGACAAACACTCATTGTCATGGAGTATATAGGAAAACACCCATGATTATAAAATTCATTAATCATAAAATTAATTTGTGACAAATTTCCATAAACTAATTAAGCTTCATTGGAACATGTACATACAAGTACATTCCTCCAATATTTATAAAGTTTGAATTTGATGGCTAAACCATAATGCTTTAATATCATCAAATTTTCAAATAATAGGAATATTTTTTTTTTAGGATTAGTAATAACAATTAAGCCAACCTTAATTCCAAAACATGAGTATTAGCTATATATATCAATATATTAACTTTTTTATGGATTTGAAAAATATAAAAAAAATCAAATTGTATAACACCTAAAAAAATTAAGAAATACCCTAATGACTAATATTTAGGTGGTTTATGAGTTTGACTTCACATGCAAATTTGAAAAATATTAAGGGGCTTTTGCCAAACTGTTTATATCTCGTAGCTAGTAGTTGATTATATTGACCGATTTAACCGGTTGATACATTGGTTGATTTGTTCAGCTGATTTTAAGTCTTAAGCCTTGTTAATATTCATAATAATAAGTTGTTTTAAGCTGTTAATTTTTTAAATACCAGCATTAAATGGCATGATCACCCAACTCTCAATTAAAATAAGCTAAAAATTATCAAATAAATTATTTTAAGAACACTCACAAACAATGATATCAATCAATTACAACAAAAAGGAAGAAACCCAGAAAATTAATTAAGTCCAAAAATATTCCAGACAACTAACCTTGAAGACTAGTCATATGAGTGATCTCAGCAGGAATAATCCCAGAAAAATTATTGAAATCAAGGTACAGATCAGTAAGCTCAGTAAGTTTACCAATCTCTTTAGGGATCTCACCAGAAATTGAATTATAATGCAAATAAAGCCCAGACAAACACTTCAAATCCCCAATTGCTGGAGATAATTTCCCAGTAAGTCCTCTTCCTTGCAACGAAATATTTGCAACTTTTCCGTGTTCATTGCAAGCTACTCCTATAAAGGATCCACTACTACACGGTTCACCATCATTTTCCCATGTTTTTAAAACCTTATTTTCTGGGTCTAATAAAGCTTTTATGTCCATTAATGCTCTCAACTCTGTGTTTGCTAAACTGGGTTTCATTGAGCTTAAAAGAAGAAAAAAATTGAGTAGGAAATATTGAATCATTTCTGCGTGTTTGGGTTTTTCAAATTTTGAGAGATTAAAACAAAAGAAAAACAGAGGATTTGGGGGGAAATTTGGGGTTAATTTCTGTTTTTCCACTGTGTTTTGTTGTGAGTAGTGGAGTTTGGAGGAGGAAGATGTAGTGGGAACATGGAATTAAGACGGAAGAAATTGAGGGGAAAAAGGGGGAGTTAGTAACGTATTTTCAAACAGGAGATATGAGATTGGGTGTAAAGGTGATTGCTGCCGTTTTTAGTATTTCTATAATTTATTTTCATATACTTCCTCCGTTCCATAATACTTGCTACATTTTCTATTTTTGGAAATTTCATATTACTTACTACATTTCTGTTTTTAGTAATAAAACAAGCATTTAAAGTTTTATCTACCCCTATTTTTATCCTACTCTATACTCTATACTCTATAATAAAATATATACTATACTCTATAAAGTAACCTAACAACCTATTTTTCCTTATTCTTTTTCAATTAACAATAATAAAATATTATACTCTATAAAGTAAACAATCAGCTACAGTGTAGGTCAATCACTTTTCTTAATTCCCGTGCCCATGCAAATATAGCAACAATTATGGAACGGAGGAAGTATTACTTAGATAAGTCCAAAGAAGAGACGACTTACTTGAAAATTAAATTTAATATTTTATTTAAAAATAATATTTGTTTTCTATTTGAGACAAAATATGTATTCTTGATTAGATTAATTTTCAAAATAGTACTACAAAATAAGAGAATCACCTCTTAATGTAGATCAACATGAGCGACGAGTATACCTTTATGAAGGGTTTTTCCTCTTTCACTTTTAATGTGTATAAGGGAAAAGCAGGATTCCAAACTAGACATAGAAAAATAAACAACTACACATCAGAAACTATTAATCAAAATCGAAAAATGTCCTAATCTAAGGGTGTTTGTATGTTAACACCTTTGATTGAAATGTGCAAATCTCTATTCTTGACTGAAAGTTTTACCGTCGAAAAACCCTATTCACTCTAGGAACTTTGAAATTCCAAACCATTATTATTATTATTATTATTATTATTATTATTATTATTGATTACAGCTTTACATGCTAGCTTGGAGGAAAAAGAGAGTTATATGAGAATCAAATGTAAAACCATTCCTTCTGAAAAATAATTTCTGCTCCAAGTGAGATAGAATTTTATCCTTATTATTATTATTATTATTATTATTATTATACTATTTTGTTTAACTAAGTTTGCTATATTTTTACTTTTGTATGTGCTTTAAAATTTATTATTTTTTATATAAAATTAGACCATACCATTTTATTTATTTTCATCTGTATAATTATTTAACACTATCAACATAATTTAGGATTTAGTTAATTTTTCTTAAAAATTAAACTACTCTTAATATTTTTGCTAATTTCATAAGCAGCAAACTAGAATAAGAGGGGTACTATTAATTTTTTAAAATTTCAAGTAGTATAGATTTCACACTTTATAACTGAGATTTTGATTTGATTAGTTTAATGATTGTGGAGTATTTAATATTAGTAGGGACATAGATTTTGCTGCACCGTTATATAATTAATAGTAATATAATAGCAGAAATGGACAAATTTTGTAGGAGGAAACAAGATGGCTTGATTAGTGGCCAATTACCACCTTCTTTTTCACTTTATTGTTAATTTACTTTTTCCTACCATCATTATTTTTTACTACTAAGCTATAATGTCACAATTCAAATAACATAAATTATCATCATCATTAATCATCATTCATCATACATACACTTGCTCGGATATTTTAATTTTGACAAAACAAACTTTAAAGTTCGATATTTTTGAATAATTTTTTAGATTTTTTTTTTTTTAAGTTTCGAAAATTTATCCATCATCTTGGAATATTTTCAACTTTGAATTATTATATATCTATTAATCCGATCTTTGTTATGTCTTTATTTGCTTCAACATACCTAATGATCAGAACCACCACAACCCTTTATCCCGTGAACCACCATAGCCCAACTTCTTTCCTCCACATCGGGTATACTGGGAGTAAATACATACTCCTTCGGTTCCTTAAAAAAGCTGATTTTAATATTTTAATATTTCTTATGGTTCTCTACATCTTTCCCACTAATTTTATAAAAATAATTTTTTATTAGTTGTGATCCCTATAATTTTTTCACCTTCTTTTAATATTTTTTTTTAATGTTTATGGTTTCTACTTTTCTTCCATCAAACTTATTATTCAATAAAATAATATATCTACTATCTAAAATATTTTATTTTTCTTAATTCTCGTGAACATTCCTTGTGGAAACTCCATTAAGAAACGGAGGGAGTATTAAAGATAAAATTATTAAAAAATAATCAATATGTGGGATCATTCATAGCGAATGAGGGAAATTAATAAGGTTGTTTTTTCGATAATTTTTCTTTTATGGTATTAAAATAAAAAATGGTTAGATTATTTAGAATTGAACTGTTGAATAGAAGTAAAAAATATATAAATATAAGAATAATAACAATAAACTGAATGGAGCATAATTATTTCTAAATTAATATGCACTGAATTTCAATTTTACTATAGTGGGCAAGTTGTTATATCCTTCCAATTTATTCGATTACAATAAATGTATTTCAGGTTGTTTAGGTTTAGTTTTTTTTTTTAGGATTGAACTGTATATATATACCTCATTGTTGTTGTTAATTAAAATATTTTCAATTTCAAAATTGGTCTAAGTGTATAAACGTAATTAAGGAGTTGTTTGGGTTGCGAGATACAAATTGTTAGGCTTTTAAGTGAGACTAAAGATAGAAATTCTCAATGCTCAAAATATTTAGTTTTCACATTTTTCTCTAGCTTGCTCTCATTTTTCTTTAATCTAATACTACTATAACTTTGTTTTCAAGTCTAACCATAATTACGGATTATTATAAGACAAATTCATAATTAAAATCGTCTCATGGTGAGACGGTCTTATACAAGACTTGCTCTAATTATAAAAAGACGGCATAATTAAAATGACCCATAACATTTCAAATTTAGTCCTAATAACAAAATCTAAATTTTATGAAAAATCCAAGTTTCAATTATTCTCAAATTTATCTAAATTTTATGAATAGCCCTTAATTTTTTAAGTGCATGATACAAACTTATCATTTCAAAAATCTAAATGTCTCTAGCTAATATGATTATGCAACTAAAACTCCTTTTTAATTTTAAAATTTCACAATAAATATATTTTAAATATCTAACACCTCAAGGTCCCTAAACTTGACATCTAGGTGATGATGAGGTTAAGAAACATTCGAAGAGAAACAAAAAGGACAAACGATTCCAAATCAATTCAATTATACTTCATCATTTATTTTCTTAAGAAAGAATATACGTTATGATTAATTAGAAGACGATATATTATATTTTTATTAAAAAAAAATAAAAAAATTTAGACGTACAACTATCAAATTTTATTTATAAGAAGTTATGCCCAAAAGATTGAATATATAGCACAAGCAAATTTCAAACGATCATCATTTCTCGCTCAGTTATCGGAATTGGGTATATAATTTATCATTGGAAAGATCTTGAAATTTAGGTTCTAATGCCACAAACGTTGCAGTAATGTGATTTCCTATCAAAAAAAGAGTGATCATGTATCAAATTTCAACACAAAATGTGTGAATAGATTTATTTTTCGATTTTAAAAAATTATTTTCTTTTTTAAAATTAGTAATTTTTATTTTAATTCAATTATTATTAAAAAAAATTAGTTTAGTAATAATAATGATTGATTTTATAATTAAATATAGATTTAAGAGCATTTTAGTAATTTCAATAATAAGGGTGACAACAAAATGAAAAGATTGGCGAACTTTATCAATTGGGTATGGGGGTTAAATAGTAAATTCAATAAATGTTGATTTTACGCTAAAAGAAGTCATTCTCCTTTGTTTTGGTTCTTCCATTGAAGTGAAGTTATTTAGACATACTATATCATATCAATATGATGCGATATGTATGAATGATCCTCTTTGCCAATTGCACATTTACTATCGTATTCCATGTGCTTCCATAATTGTCTCTACTCTCTATTATAGGATGTTCTTTCTGTTTTATTTCAATGAAAAAATAATAAAATATCAAACTAGGAGGAATTTTTTTATTTCACCTAAACCCATGAGATTCTCTCAATTTTCATATATTGTTTTGTGCAATACGGTGTATTTATATACGATTTATAATAATTTATTTGAAGTAAATTATAGGAGTATATGTTAATGCAATTTTTCACATTGGACAAAAAATAAAATAAAATAAAAATGTTACAAGGAATTTAAACAATAAACAGTATTATTCATCCTTGCAAAACTTATTAAAATTTCCAAGTTAAAAAATGTTTGTTGCTTAAGCTTTACATTTCATATAAATAAATTGCATTTTTCATGAAATTTGGAAGTCAATTTTCTATGCTATGTGGATTACATCTATTTATCTATAAATACATAAATAATAAATATGGCTAAAACAAAATGCAGTTGACATTATTATTCTTGAAATTGTTAATAAAAGTGTTTGAAAATTAGCCTTTTTCTTATCTTTTTAGTTGATTTTTAACTTTTAGTTTTATAATTAACCAACGAGTTAAAATAATGATAAATAAAGTCTTTTAATCAAACAACACTCAAAAACATACCTATAATAGATTTTTTATTGGCTTATGATTTTTTTTAATCAATTCCCAACTGCCATTAAATTGAAAAAATATTTACTTTTTAATTAAAGTAATCAAAAAGTAAGTAATGTAAAACTAAATAAATACTTACAAAAGTTACGAAATCATAATTCTATTTGGAACATGATTTTGACTCTTCAGGTTTAATTTAACATATACTTTCAGTAACTCCTTTTATAAAATAATTAAAAACTACTTTAAAATCAATTTTCCATTAAAGAAATCCGCAATTTGAAAAGTGAATAATCTCTTTTGACTTAGTAAAAAGCACTAGAAAAATACTTGACGAGGTAATTCAAATTTGAATGCTAAAAGGAGTAAACCTTTTTGTTACGGCCAGCTAAAAACAGTACTAGACTACTAGTAGTATTGCATAATGTATTTCCTCCGTCCCACCTATTTAATATTATTTATTATTTTGTTTGTTTTACTTATTTTAAAAGAAAACTTATTCTGAACGATTTAATTTTTAATTGATTTATGTTACATGAATTCTAATTTATAATTAACTATGAATAATCTCAGTTTTTGGGTCACATACTCAAGAACAATACTGTCAAATAGTAACTAGTTTTTTCAAATTAATGGCTAAAAAACAATAAACAATCAAACATATTAAAAATTAAAAGTTAAAATTTAAAAATAAACTTAATTGATTTCGCTTTTAATTTTCTTTTTATTTTTCAATTTTTTTATGATTTAATTTTGTATTTACTTTTTTTTATGCAAAATAACTTGTTGTATAGGTAAGAATTTTTCTTAATGCATTTTTAACAAACACCCTTATATTTAGGATTATTTATGTTTAATTAAAAGTTGAGATTATTGTAAGAAAATCAGTAAAAAAACAAGATAGATTCTCGTGCCAAGCACGATTAATGAATTTTTTGAATATAAAATTAGTAATCTTATATGTGCAATTAAGTTATTATATGACTCTTAATTTCTTAAGTATATTGAAGCTACAAATTGATTTGTTTTAAAAACTGTAAAAGTATTACTATTAAATTGAGATTCATATTATTAATATATTATTATATAAAACATAACCATAAAATTATACACTAAATAATAAAATTACATAAAATAATAGAAAATTTCTACACATAAAAAATAATATAAAAATAATTCAAATCTTTCAATGTCTTTGTAAAACCGATATCCTATCTTAATTATTAATTATTATTTACTTAAATAATTAATGTGTAATCTATTTAATTTGTGCAGTTTTTTAATATAGCCATGTAAGTAATATATAGGATTATTTATGAAAAACTTTAAAAGTTATTTTCTTTTCTTAATTTATTACAAATTAATTTTAATGAAAATTATTAATTTACATAAATAATTAATATGTTTTTCGATAATTATCCATTGTAATTAAAAGATATTTCATATTTTAGATGATTGTATATGCCAAAAAGTTAGTAGTAAATAAGGTAAAGTTTTAAAATCTTTTGTAATTAATTAATTAAATAAATCTAATCAGAAAGATATTACATGATATGCTAAAAAATTTTTCCTAATAACAAAAAAGAAAAGAGCAAAAATTTTTTAGTATAAAGTCGACATGTGTCCTAATCGTCTCTTCATTAGTATATTGTATCATTTTTAACATACTTACCAAATTAATGATATTGATTAACATTTTAGTCACATTATTCTACAGATTTCACAATATTATTCAAAAATTTACACAGGTCTATAAATTTAGGAGAACAATATTATTCTACAGCTATTAAACAAATTTGGAAAATAATTTTTTTATATTAAAATATTATTTTCTTTTATTTTGGAAATAATATTGGAAATCATATTGAAAATGATAATGATTAACATTTTAGTCACATTTCAGTTTAGAAATAATATAGGAATTATATTGGAAAAAAAATAAAGATGTCTAAATCTTATTTTGCACTTTCAATAAATTCTAATATTTTAGGAAATGATTTTCAATAAATAATAAGCTGTCACGTCAACATAATTGAGGGGGAAAATCTTAAATGAGAGTCTGACACGTGTCAGACTCGTTTCTTCATTAATAGTCTTTATAGCTTATAGATTATAGATACTTACCAAATTAATGATACTGATTAACATTTTAGTCACATTATTCTACATATTTCACAATATTATTCAAAAATTTACACTGTCTATAAATTTAGAAACAATATTATTCTACAGTTATTAAACAAATTTAGAAAATAATTTTGCTATATTAAAATATTATTTTCTTTTATTTTGGAAATACTATTGGAAATCATATTGAAAATTGATATTGATTAACATTTTAGTCACATTTCAATTTGGAAATAATATAGGAATCATATTGACAAATAATAAAGTTGTCTTGATCTTATTCTGCATCTTAAATAAATTCTAGTATTTTAGGAAATGATTTTCAATAAATGATCAACTGCCACGTCAGCATAATTGAGCGGGAAAATATTGAATGAGAGTCTGACATGTGTCAATCTCGTTTCTTCACTAGTAGTCTTTATAGATTATAGATAGATTATAGATTGGATTATTATGTGTAGTTTTTTCTATTCTAAATCGTTTTTATTTTTGGACAATAATACACTACTTTCTTTATCGGCCCGTTTGGTACATGGTATTAGAGGGCGGTAATGGTAATAAAATTAAGTAATGAAAATTTTGGTTGTTTGGATGCCTTCAATGGTAATGGATGGTAATAAAATAAGGTAATGAAATTACCAAAAAGGGCCATTTTCATTACCATCAAACAACATGGTATTAGGCGGTAATGGTAATGAAGTATTACTGTGGTAATAAAATAAGGTAATGTTGTTTCGAGCTGAAGAAAAAAAATAATGAAGAAAAAAAAGGTAATGTATGTAATTATCCAAAAAAATATTATTATTAAAAAAGAATCATTAGATAGAATAATTTAGATACAATAATGCTTTTAGATACAAATGTACAATAATGAAACTAAGAGTCATTACTATTTTTTATTACTAACAACCAAATGCAATCAATGGAATATTATCTTCCATTACCATTCTTTAGTCATGCACACCAAACAAAAGAATCTTCATTACCAATTCTCATACCCATTCCTTCATTACTATTGCCATTACAACATTTCATTCCCATTACTTCATTACCATCAACCAAACGGGCCGTATGATCACATCCATATATTTTAACTCTTTTAATTTTATCTATGCAATTTACTCTCTTTTTATTTATTATCACATTTTTCATTATTTTTGTCTTAGATGTAATGGAACAAATTAATATAGTGTATAGTGTATTTATTAGTGTATAATGTATTTGTGTGTCTAAATGTATTTGGAAGATAATTCATAATAGCATGGCATGGAATCTACCTTCAACTTTCGTCCATTAGGAGTTTAGTCCTTTTCCTATTCCTACTTTCTTTTTTCATTACGTTTATGGGCCCATCTATTTTATTTGAGGAGCAAGTTTGCAAAGCACATTTTCAAAAAAACTTTTTCAAAATTTGAAAAGATTGATGCTAAAATATGGTGCTAATGCTATAAAACTAATAATTGCTTCTTTTATTCGTATGCATAAACTATATTTTCATGTCTCATTAGTCTTGCCGAATATTTTTATGATATCAAATTTTTAGAAAATTTTTGGTTGCTTATAACTCATTATAAACAATTAGACAAACGCATTGAAATATGTAAAAAGATTTTTTGGTCTAAATAAAAAAACGATCAAAGTATTATATAAGTGTTACAATATTAGAGATGAGAGAGTATAAAATATATCTTTATCTCATTTAATTTGTCTTAATTTTCATATTAATCTGTGACTCTAAGCTAATAAATCTGCTTCAATATTAGAGATGTGAGAAAGTATAAAAGTATTTCTTTGTTCTATCAATCCACCTCAATTTTATTTTAGTCTACGTCAATAAATTTATTTTAATTTTATTTTTAAATATAACCCATAATTTTTTATATTATCTCCTATTTTTTAACTTATATCTCACTATACTAATCAATTACACTCAATTTCTTATTATTAGTGTCAAAATTAAATAAAGCCAAATCATTAGTATAGTTGGAACTTGGAAGTCAGATGAAAAAAAAAATGGAAATGAGCATGTGAGGTGGGTTGACTACGAGCTTCGTAGAAAACTAATATCTAGGGAGTGGCGGACTGCCTACTGTATAGAATGCTGTCTACGGCTTTCCAATTTTCCATACTACCTTCTACAGATCTGTCTCACGGCAATGCGATCTCATATAAGATAGATTATACTACTATTTATATTATTGTTTTCATATGTTTTTCTCAAATAAAATTTACGAATTTTAGTGTCAAACTTTGAATACGATTTCTCATTGATTTATAAGAAAAAGCATATTCATGTGGAATCTTGTTAAATTCATTTCAATGTATACATTCTAAAAATCAACTTTTTAGAATTTTTAAAAACTCACAATTAAATAATTTTAAAGTTTATATTGGGATATGCAAAAAAAGCTGCAGGACCATTCCTGAGGGTACTTTTGAGGTGCAACCGCTTAGGGCCCAACTCGTGAAAAGGCCCAAATTGAGTTAATTCTTACAATTAAAAATTAATACAGCTAGTCTCTTTGAGAGACGTATCTCAAGCCCAGCCCATTAAAAATTAATGTCTACTTATATTATCCTTAATGCCTACTTTCAATATCTTAAATGTCTACTTACATCATTCTTAATGCCTACTTACAATATTTTAAAAAATATATAATGGCCGGCCCAATTAAAGATGGTCTCTCACAAGAATTTGTGTGATTAGTATTTGTATAAGCAGCTTCAAGCATGGATCAAACTTACAGTATTAGGTTTCTTAGTTAAGCGCATGACTACTGAACTACATAGTTGAAGAAAAAATAATCAAAATATATAAAAGCCTTTTTCCCCTAGAGCCCACAAATTATCGGAAACGACAATGAAAAAAATAAAAAGAACATTCGAAACAGAAGGAGTATATAGTACATTGATATAAAATTAATAATATCTCATATAAATATATTTTAATTTATAAATTAAAATTAAAATTATGTATAAATTTTTCTCTTTTATTTAAAATATTTTTTGTAAAAAATGTTAATGAAAACAGAAAAGTTGAAATCTGGTAACTCGGCCACGGTGAGTCAACATGTATGACTCTTTATTACAATCATTTCATATTCTTATCTCTCGATGGGGGATGTAAAATATACTCAAGCGGTCTAGCCCCTAGGTGATTATCCTTTGACAAATATTGATGCATCAACATTTGGTGATATACTGATATAGCTATATAATTTAATTTATTTGCGATTTTTCTATAATAATTATACTTATTAATTGACTATAATAATCTTAATTTTAGAGGGTATTTTTCTAGAGTAAATCCGGTGACCTGATGACTTTCTATAACAAGTTTTATTTTATTAAAAAGAATGAATTAAAAAATAGTGTCGAAAAAAATGTTACAAAAATGTTCAAAAAATTTATGATTTTTTTTATTATTTAGAAATTTTTATGTAAAATTTCAAAATTTTTCTCTAAGTTTTTAAAATAATTTTCGGTTTATTTTTTGGGTGAATTATCTACTATAGCAGGTCGTCGAATAATCCAAGTTTATTCTAGGCAAATACCCCTTAAAGTTGAGATTATTCTTGGTTGATCAATAGGTGAAATTATTGTAGGAAAATCACGAATAGATTGAATTATTCTAGGTAATTTTTCATTAATTTTACAACAAATAAATAGTTTCTCCGTTATTTTTTAAAATTTTTTATGCACCTTTTTTTTCAGCTGTTAATCTTGCTCACATTAATAAATGGCATCTTAGTTTGAGCAAATTGTTGTTTTCTCCGAGATAAGATTATAGATTTCATTTTCTCATATCTCTTCGTTACCTTTAGTCCAACTAATTAATAATTAAAACATCAAATATTTGATTGTATTCTAGGCATTTTTCACTTTAATAATTAAATTTAATTTGTATAAACACCACTATTAGAAAACACATTATTAAAAACAAAACATAATCATCGAAAAGACATTCTTCAAAGTGTAAGTCTAATATGAACTTAATCGACAATATTTTTAGTGTGCATTATTTTTTAATCTTTTACTTACAAGTACACGTTTCTCACTTTCGATCCATTTTATATAATTTAATAAACACTATTTTATTGTTAATTAAATTCATACAAAATCATGTCCAATTCTTTAAAACTCACACAGATAATGTTGAATGATGTGAATTGATAGATTTTCAAAACACTATAACTTGAGTTACAATATAAATTTGTTGCATGTTATTAAATTGAAAACATTTAATAATAAATTTCAAATCGAATTCGATAACAATACTTTCTCCGCTCTCCAAACCTTTTGTTCTTTCTTAATTACTAAATCAAAAAACAAAATGGATGCCGAACAATGCTTATAAATACCACGTATACACCATAATGTCACTCATATTCTCTTGCTCTCACTATTAGGAAGTAAAATTGACCATTTTAACGGAACATTAGGTTGACAATGGTGATGATTTTTTTTTTTTACAATATTCACTAATCATCTTAGTTTACATTATATTTTCAATCATAAAAGATAACAAAAATTTATAATCAATAATCGTGATTTGTAAATAACCACAAAATAACAAAAATAATACTATTAAAATAAACAAAACTAAAAAAGATAAATTTAAATAACAAAATTCTCACCCTATCACATCCTATCACATAAGGATGATTTATTAATCTTATAAATAATTGTTATTTACTAAGACTTTCTCAAAAGATAATCAAGTGAGATTTTGATTAATTTACATTAATACTAATTTTAATAATACTAACTTTTTTATAATTTTTATTATGCGTAATTAAAAAGGCAATATTAACAATTGATTCTTTCATTGGCATAGATGAAAATTAAATGATCAACGAAGCTGTTATTAATAACATAAAACAACACTTGTAGACCCACATTTCCTCTAAAAGTAAAAGCCAATACACAAATTAATCTCTAACTTTAGACATAATTTTAAATATAAAACTTTTTAGCAATTGTTTCAAATTGATTATCAAACAAATATATTATGGAAGCCAATTGAGTGTTTTCTCCCTTTTGAAATAACAACTAACGACCCAAAGGCCAAAGAGCATCCTATGTAACTTTATTTTATACTCCAATAAAGTTAGTTTTATGCAAATTTTCAATTCTTGACCAATAATTGAATTTTGTACTATGATCCTCATTCATATTCCTAGCTTTGTTTTCTTTGACTTTTCTTTATTTTCCACCTTAAATGAGGTTCACTTTCTATTGAAAAGACGTGACCCATAAATCCCATATTGTTAGGGTGGGTGGAAAAAATTATTTTAATTGAAAATAAGTGGGTTTGTGTTGTAATTTTTTATTTAATTAAGTAAATAGATTAATTATATTATTTTATCTGTTTATTTAATATGCTAGATTAATTTTAAAATTTTAAACCTAAAATAAACATGTATTGTTCATTTAATTATACGAATTAATTTCAAGTCAAGTCAATCAGCATAAAACGAACTTAATTCATTTAATATTTTCCTTTTTTTTGTTATAGTAAATACTTCCTCCATTTTCAAATACTCGCTACGTAAGAGTTTTTGACACTATTTATCGTTTAAGTTTATTTTATATATTGCTGCTAATGTATAAGAAAAAATATAGTCAAGTGGGATCTTGTTTAAATCTTCTAATGCATTACACTATTAAAACAACTATTTTCGTGTTGTAGACGTTAATGTTATTAAACTCTCACTCTATTGTTCGTGTAGTGCAAATTTTACCACCAAAAATAGGCTAGTCGATGATGACGAAGTAAGCTTATGAACGGAAATACGTTACTCATAAGATTGAAATTTCCATACATACTTATTAAACACTCAGTCCAATAGAAATGCACCAAAGACAAAAAGTCAAATATAATAATGTTAAATAGAATATGTAGAATTATAATATTATGTCTTATAAGTTATAATGTAACACAGGTGATATAAAATGAAGAAAATAATTGAATGATGTAAATAATAATAAAAAAGTTTAAATATATAGATGAAATTAATATAATATTAGTAGAATTTAATTTCATGTAAGAAATGCAAAATAAGTAAGATAATACAAAATAAAAGTTAGTTGATGTAAATTGAGAGGTACAAAAGAATTATTATCTTTCTAAGTTATAACAATTAGTTATCGCCAAAATATACCTGGCCCATTTCAAAAAATGAAAAATAAAAAATAAATACCTAGCCCATTTCAAAAAAAAAAAGATAAAATAATAAATACCTAGCCCATTTCAAAAAAAAAAGATAAAATAATAAACACCTTACTAAGCAATGCATTATATAATGGAATAGCTTAATTCTCAGAAAGAATAATTGTCTTGTGTCTTTCATTCATTTCAAGGATTATAAAGAGATGAACAATGCAAGAATATGAAACGTATTTACACAATAGAAGTATAAATTATGTTTAATTATTCTAAGATAAACTATATATAAATATACTCAAGAATATATAAATATAATATCTTGTAAAATTATTATATTCTAATACATCTTGAAAATTGAAATGGGAGATTAACGAATGTTGAGACTATCTTTGAAATCTTGAAAGTATAAGTGGAAGCCTTTTGGTATAGATATCTACAATTTGATGTTTGGATGAAAAGTGGAGGATTTTAAATTGATCCCTATATACTTTCTCACGAACAAAATGTATATTCATTTTAATGTTTAGTTCGTTTATGTTGCACTGAGTTTCCTATAGGTAAATGGCATTAATATTATCACATTAAACTAAAGTTGCTTTGGGAATTAGACAATATAGTTTAAGTAAACGACATATATAACCAACAAGATTCAAACACAATATTAGCGACACAACAGATTTGGCTTTGGAACTAGAATGAGATAGAGTGGCTTGTCACTTATAAGACAAAAAAATAAAATTATCACCCATTTAAGAAAATAAACTCAATAACCAGATGTTGAGTGTCTAGTATGTAGACAACCTGTTCAATCTGTATCAGTGTAGGAAAGAAAAGAAGATATAGATCGGATCGATAGAGATGAAGGCAGTAGTGAAGAGTCCCTTTAATATATATGAGAATATGGCTTATTTGATGAAATAATGCATTGGAGTTTTGATCAGCTTGAGAAGAGTGCTCAAATACCTAGTAATTTTGGTTTCAAATAGTTGGGAGAAGAAGAAAAGATGCTTTGATTTGTCATGGAACATTCGAAAGCATTGGAGATTAGAGTACATAGTACTCACATGAAGACGTACCAAGACAGTAACATGCTTAAAAATGCCCGTAATGACTCAAAAGCGGGCACCATTCAATACACAACTACATACTCGTGACTATGCTTGGTCAAACGAGCATCTGCTGGCTCGACTGAGCGCCCACCATGCGGTTACACGTCTATCTTATTTTAAGTTGTAAATTAGTGAAGCTCTCCAGTCTCCATGTTTGTTCATTCTTTAATGTAATACTGGATGTCTAATGTTGGAAGGCCTAACGAGAGATGAACCACTGGCCAAAGGTTCCCAAGACAGGTTGTAATATGACTTGAAAGTGATATAATAAACATGAAATTAATGCAAACAACAAAATAAAATTAATACACATTATAAAATTTTTCACTTTTAAAAAGAATTTTCATTTTCAATGCTTATCCAAAAATAACCACTAAACAACTTTGCAAATAAGTAAATTTTAGCAAATAAAACTTAGAATTAGAAAGCGTACAAATGATATGTGAATTCTCTTCTGACTTGTGAAGAATAACTTGATTTAAAAAGTAGTTATTTTTGTGAGAGATTTTTTTCTAATGAAATGGCGCACTATAAGATGCCTGTATACTCATATATATTATTAGTTGAGATATTTAACCCGGCCATGTATAAAATAAGTCTCACAAAAAGACCGTCTCATATAATAATTTACATTTAAACATAAGAAACCGGCAAGACCCATATAGCATAGTTGATGTTTGAAAGGCCTAACTTTTTGGGCCTTGTAGGGACAGGAACTGCATTAAAAATGCCCCCATATTTGGGTTAGCTGAGTTAATGGTAGATGTTGTTGGGCATCATCAAGACGGACAACCCAATGTGAACTCGTGACTTTCTTTACTCATCCAATTTTTTGTAAAAAAAGTTTGCATTTATTATTGCTTCTTGGAGTTAATTTTAAAGAATTTATATTTTAAAATGCATGGAAAAGTTGTATGAAAATGTCAAAATTTGAAGAAAAAACGCACAAAATAAAATGGACGTTTTGCATCTACAAATGCAAAACATAGTTCCATAATTTTGAATAACTTTTTGTTTCTCAAGAAACCAACTCAACCAAAAGCTTAAGTTGATGGTTGAGTTGGATGAGACTTCATCATACGTTATACTTCCTTCGTTTTCATTTACTTGCAACATTTGTTTTTTTATGCAGTTTGATGCACTAATTCATCCTTAATATCTCTAATTATGAATAATAAAATATTATAAAAGTTTGATATTAAAAATCTTTGCAGTGAGACGAATCAAACAAGACCTCACTTAACTATATTTTGACCTATAGATTAAAAACTAATCACAAATTAAGAATGATGAAAGAATAGTGCCATTTTTACCAATGTTGCAACTGATTTGAAAGGAAGGAAGTATACTCCAATACACCCCCCTCACACGTGCCCTTTGTACTAGAAGTGTGGATGCAACAGAGGTCCTCCTCATACCTGGTGCCAGATATATCACTTGAATTTGAGGGATGGTTGAGATTTAAGTCCGTGACCTTTTGTAATGTTGGCTCTGATACTATGTTTAGGAACTAATTCAACCAAAAACTTAAGCTGATGGTTGAGACTCCAAGATATATTATATACTCTAACATTATTTTGATTAAGATTTTTTAAGATTGATAAAGTATCATCCTAGGAATATTGTGTAAGTGTTTCTCAAATATTATTATTTCAACAACATATTCTCATATATATATATATATATATATATATATATATATATATATATATATATATATATATATATATATATATATATATATATATATATATATATATATATATATATATATATATATATATATATATTTGACATTAAGGTAAATAATTAATTTTTTTATATTATTAGAATTGAACTTTTAGCATATTGACAAAGACCACTTTTGCTTTTGCTAATCTTATAGCCTTGTAATTTTGCCAAGATTTTGGCCTTCACTCATGACATAAACAATGCATTAAATATTTTTCTAGTCTTGATTATTTTCATCATCCAGTTGCTATTATCCTATCATTGATTGTAGCTTACCAATAATTACCATATCTTCCAAAACAAAAAGATAACATTCATCGAAAACTCTTTTTTTTTTTTTTTTTTTTTTTTTTTATTTTGGATAAATTAAGGAGAAGAAAAGACTAATACGTGAAAATCGAACTTAGTTGTTTTTTAATTAATTCAATAATTTTTTAATTAAATTCGATTTATAGTAAAAAATAGATTAAAAAATTAAATATAGTGAATTAAAATAGTGAGTATTTAAAAATAAGAGATAATACACATAATAAAAATGGTGAAAAATAAAAAATATGACAACTTAAAGGTAAGATTTTTGTCATAAATCTATTTTAATCCCACTTGCCACACAAACTATTTTATGGATTTTTCTTATTCTCCCATGGGTCAACTCAACTGTCATCTTCAAACTTAGTAATTTAAGTTAAATTAAAGTAAGAATTTTTTTAATTTATGTAGCAAAATTAAAGAAACAAATATAATAAATAAGTTTACTTGTGCTCACAACTGGTCACAACAAATCAGAACTAAGTACTCCGTACTCACAAGCAAGCAAGAGTAAATGAGATTGGATCATCAATTAAATTAGGAATTTATTTTTTTATCCAAAAATACACATCTGTCTGATCACAAG